>NC_041381.1:172773569-172877501 GCF_002162155.2 Triticum dicoccoides
AGGGCGTGGCTACGGCGAGGGGGTGGCGGCGATGGCGTCGGCCATGGCTGGGGCGTGCGAGGGGGAGGAGCTGGAGAGGAGAGGGGGTGTCTGGGGGGTTCGGGGAAGAGAGGGAAGCCGATCCACGGCGTTAGCCGGGCGAGGGAGGCGGCGAGGCGGCGAGCAGGTGCGTGGCACCCATGCGGTGCTCGCCGTCGAGCACCTGCCTGCCTGCCTGGCCGGCAAGCAGCTCGCTGGCGCGGTGCTGCGCTGGGCCGGCAGGTGGGCCGGTGCTAGGCGACAGGTAAGCTTTTTCATTTTCTTATGTTTTCTGTTTTTTTAATACTTCTGCAACTTTGTTGAATTTAATAAAATACCTAGGCAACTTCAAAAATCACCAAACTACTCCTGGTCCATAGTTGGATTATTTCCAACATGAAACATTTTAGTTTGGAGATATTTGAGCATTTAAATATTTTATATAATTTTAAATGCCCAAATTCAAATATTTATGATCTAATTCAAAAACCTTAAGATGGCCTAGGAAAATGTGCACCACTTTTGGCAGGGGTTCTGAACCAAGACAAAAATGATGGGCATTTTAGAAGGGCATTTCAGGTTCATTGAAAATTATTTTTAGTAAACCCTAATTGGTTTCAGAGGGGACTGGGGGTTCTGTCATCCCCATTTCAGGTTTCTGATGAAAAAGTAAACATGAAGCAACACTCTAATGCATGGCTAACTAGGATGTGACAGATTGGGTACAAGGATCTGCCAACCATTGATGCAGACTCCAAGAAATAATTGTATACAGGTTGCAAAAAGAAATATTCCAAGTTGAGTGCCACCCTGGCACTTCTCAGATTTAAAGCAGCAAACAGTCTATCAAACAAGGGCTTCACAAAGATGTTAGGTCTTTTCAAAGAAATTCTTCCAGAAGATAATGTGCTCCCCAGAAGCATGAATGAAGCAAAGGAAATTATTTGCCCATTGGAACGTGAAGTACAAAAGATACATGCGTATGTGAATGACGGTATATTGTACCGTGGTGAGTACAAAGATTTGCGTGCATGTCCCACATGCAAGCATGCATGATACAAACATAGGAGAGCAAAGGACAAGTACAAATTGGACGACGAGATCAAGACAGGAATCCCGTTCAAAGTTGTTTGGTACTTGCCTTTAATTCCAAGGTTGAGGTGTTTGTTTGCAAACCCTAGAGAGGCAAAGAGGTTGTGGTGGAATCATGATGAGCGAATTACGGATAAGTATATGAGGCATCCGAAAGATGGGGCTCAGTGGGAATTAATCAACAACAAGTTTGAAAATTTTGCCAAGGATCCTAGAAGTGTAAGGCTCGGGGAGTGTACTGACGGGATGAATCCTTTTGGCGATATGAGCACCAATCACAGAACATGGCCGGTGCTTCTGTGCATATATAACCTAGCTCCTTGGTTGTGTACGAAAAAAAAATACATTATGATGTCAATGATTATCCAAGGCCCAAAGCAACCGGAAAAGACATCGACATTTACTTTCAGCTACTGGTAGAACAACTGCTGACATTGTGGATAGATGCACCTATTGTAAAATGTTATGATGCTTACAGAAAGGAGATTTTCGATCTACATGTGATGCTGGAGCACGTCATTCAAGATATGCCGGCATTAGGCAACAAGTCGGGGCAGAAAACAAAGGGAGACGTAGGGTCACTACTAGGGAAAACCCTAGCAGTAGCGCTAGTTTTTTGCTCACTAGTAGCACGGGGAGGCATGCTACTAATAAGGCGCTACAACTATTGCTTAGCAGTAACGCGTGCCCGCACGCGCTACTGCTAGGACAAATAGCTGCAGCGTTTGTTCACTCCCACGCTACTGCTAATGTAACTAATGGCAGCGTGTTTTCTCTCCATCGCTACTAGTATTCATTTTTTTAGTGTATTTATGCGCCATCGTACAAATATTGGTACAATACCAGTTATGAGGTTTTCATCATTATGTCCATAACAGTGTGTCAAATGAAGGTGGATTAGGTTCAAGTGGAGGCAATATGTGGTGCATGTCAAAAGTATAATACTAAACCAAAGTTGATCTAGTTTGGACTAGTAGTACTTCCGATGTGCACCACATGTTGCCTCCACTTGAATCTAATCCGCCAGCACAAGCTATTTAATCATCATCATAGCCATAACATCAATAGTAGTTATTTAATCATCATAGTCATAGTGTAGCACATCATCATCTTCAAACTCATTCTAGCTAGCTAATCACCACCAACTCTAACTGCGGTAGCTATCTAATCACCAGCAACACTAGCTAATAAAAAATCATCAGTCATTGCCACCAACACTAGCTAATCACTCCTGCTGCTCTCTCTCAGGTAAAATAACATAAAACATGTGTAGCACTCATTCTTCGTCAAGTTAGAGCATGCAGATGAACCTGTCTCCTAATCGTGGGCTGCGCTTCTGATTGCCGTCCCCTAGTACTTCTCTGCGATCGTTCACAATTTTGCTCCAATCTTTCAGTATTAAGCATTCCTCTCTATTAGAAATCCTGAATGCACTAAAGTGCATTATAGGATATCTTGGCCATAAGCTAACAATTCTCATCTGACCTTTAGTCTTGATCCAATGAGGCACAACATTCAGCGGGAGTCCCTATTGAAGAACATCGTATAGTAACATACTTAGCAATGAAGTTTAGCTTAAAAAATAATGTATCCGAAAGATGCACTGAGTACAAATAGTAAAAATCTTACCATCTTTCCTAAATAGATGTGACCGTAGTTCAATACGAACACTATTGGTCGCACGTTTTGAGTACTAAGATTTGCAAGTCCAAAAATAATAATTTGTCTTGACAGTATGAAGATCCTCAAGCCATGAAACATAATGACTTATCTCCTCGCAGTTTAGTTCAGCCCCAGGACAGTAGTAGGTCCTGTCTACCAAGCGCTGGACATGTTTGCTTGATTGGAAATAAGCTATCAATAGAAATTAGTTGTCAACTATTTTTGAATAAACAATAGCTAAGACATAAATATGGTTGAGAAACTCACATTTTGGTAGAACTGGAGGCGTCTGCACATCGACCCAGATGTCGGTATTACCTTCAATACCATCTTCCGAACGAATATCAAAGGTGATAACCATATCAGGCTCAAATGCATAAGTCTTGCATAGTGCTCGCCATGTTTTGCATCCAAAATAGGTGTAGTCGTCTTCGTTGTATAATTTTGCATGTAAAATATAACCATGCTCGGTCTTCAAATAAACTCTCTTTACCTCCATAGTAGTTGTCATAGAATTGAAACCTGTCTTATCCAATACAAAAACTCTTGCATGGCAGGGGATACGCTAGTAGAATAGTAAAAAAATAAGTTGAAGCAAATGAAGCAGATGTCATGCTTAATTACAAAAAAAGACTTGTCGTTGTGACTTACTGTATCCACTTTGAAGTTCTCGTCTAGCTTGATGCTGAAGCACCTATCATCATCTAGGAAGATTCCGTTGCACAGGCCGCGCTCATCTTCGCAGTATTTGCAAATACCAAAATCCTTTTCGTCGTCAGACATTTCCTATGTTCATAGTTAAAACATTAATTAAAAATCGATCGAAGACAACTACTAGGATACTCAACACACAAATCCGAGGCACTCGATATTTCCTACATATTCTGGCACAAGTCATGCCGAAATTCACGGAAAAATCTGGCATGACCTTTGCTAAAATAGGACATATCGAGCGCCTGAAATTTGCCGGAACGAAAATGAATCAACACTCCGGCAAAACATAGGCCACTTGGAGGTGTAACTTGCAAACATGACCGGCCACTTGGGCAAGCACATATCCTATTTGAGCAACACAAGATATACATTTCAAAATATCGTATAGGACTCAAATTAGCATGCATTCAATAAGCAAAAGTAAATCATCTCATGCGTTCGTACATCGTCGAATATTATCACTAGTACATCCCGAATAGTGTCATACATATAACATCACTAATACAACTAAAACCCTAGCACACGGCGTGTATCGACGCGGGCGGTGGACACCCATAGAGAAGGAACCATCACGCAATCATAGCTCCAGTGAGATCCCTGGAGAACCTGTGCTCCAGCGCAAACAAGTAGCGACGGACGTGTTCGTCCGCCTCACTAACACGGTGACGCACCACCTCCGCGGGGTCCTCAAGCCTCTGGACCGTCACTGGCCCACGCGACCGCCACCGAAGAAGGTTTGGGTCAACGACAGGCTGGCTCCTCACCAACATGCGCCCCCCGCTAGGTAGCGCCTCCCAGTACCACCCCGGCGGAGCCCAGTCCCGGACATGGCCGATCTTGTCAAGATGGTGTTGTCCTCCGCCGACTCGACGACGAGGATGCGGGATAGGCATCGTCCACGTCGATGCAGGAAAAATTGCTTTAACTAGAAAAATAGCAACTAGTTCTTACTAACTAGTTCTATTAATTCAATTAGTTCTTACTAAAAATAAACTTACTATAAATAAAAATAAACTAGTACCTAATTAGTACCTAGTTCTTACTAACTAATTAGTACCCAGGAACTACTGCCCTAATTACCATATAAGTATCCATTTTTAACTAGGGTTCGTACTACCTAATTAAATAGGGTTAATACTAATTGTAATTAACTAACTAGCACTAAAAATAGCCTAGGGTTCATACTAACTAGCACTCAATAGCTAGGGTTCATACTAAGCAGAGAAGAGGGAAGGGGAGAGTGCTTACAGAGGGCGGGGAGAGAGATGGGGTCGGGGGAGACGGCGGCACCGAGGCACGGCGAGGCGGGGTCGGGGAAGACGGCAACGAGGCAGGGTCAGGGGAGACGGCGGTGAGGTGGGTCGAGGGAGACTGCGGCAGAGAGAGAGGGCAGGGGCTCCGGCAAGGTCGAGGTCGAGGAGGAGGAGGCACAGGCGCGCGACGACGTCGAGGGGCAGACTCCGACGGAGAGCGAGGGCAGGGCCTCCGGCGAGGGCAAGGGGAGGGGCTCCAGCGGAGGCGACGAGGGGGAGAAGAGAGAGTGGGGAATTGGGGGAGGAAGCAGAGGAGAGGGAATCAGGCCACGGGGGGGTTAGGTGAAAATAGCTTTAATAGTAGCGTGGGGAGAGAAAATGCGCTGCTGCTAAAATCTGTAGTTGTAGCGCTGTTTCTAGAAGGGCGCTACTACTATACCTAGCACGTCGGGAACGGTGTGGCAATTATAGTAGTAGCATGTTCTGTTCCGGTCGCGCTACTGCTAAGTAGGTAACAGTAGCGCCCTTTTAGCCGACGCGCTACTGCTAAGTAGCAGTAGCGCCTCATTTTAACACGTGCTACTGGTAAGATTCTGTGTATAAGGTTTTCCCTAGTAGTGGGTGTGTCACTGTTCGGAATGCAGTAATTTCAAAAAAAAATCCTACGGTGATGCAAGATCTATCTAGGAGAAGCATAGCAACGTGCGGGAGAGTGTGTCCACGTACCCTCGTAGACCGAAAGCGGAAGCGTTATATCAACGCGGTTAATGTAGTCGTACGTCTTCACGATCCAACCGATCTCAGCACCAAACGTATGGCACCTCCGTGTTCAGCACACGTTCATCTTGATGTCGTCCCTCATACTCTTGATCCAGTTGAGGCCGAGGGAGTGTTTCTTCAGCACGACAGTGTGGCAAGGGTGATGATGAAGTTACCGGCGCAGGGCTTCGCCTAAGCACTACGATGATATGACCAAGGTGTGTAACTGTGGAGGGGGGCACATTGATGGTGACTTCAGCCCACGAAGGGTAACAGTTGCTCGAGTCCATGGAGGGCCCCACCCACGAAGGGTCCACAAATAAGCAACCTTGTCTATCCCACCATGGCCATCGCCCATGAAGGACTTGCCTCACTAGGGTAGATCTTCACGAAGTAGGCGATCTCCTTGCCCGTACAAACTCCTTGGTTCAACTCCACAATCTTGACGGAGGCTCCCAAGTGACACCAAGCCAATCTAGGAGACACCACTCTCCAAAAGGTAATAGATGGTGTGTTGATGATGAACTCCTTACTCTTGTGCTTCAAATGATAGTCTCCCCAACACTCAACTCTCTCTCATAGGATTGGATTTGGTTGGAAGATGATTTGATTGGAAAGAAACTTGGGGAAGTCTAGAGATCAAGATTTCTGTGGTTGGAATGGAATATGTTGACCTCAACACAAGTGTAGGTGGTTCTCTCTCAGAAAATGTATGTTGGAAGTGTAGGCATGTTCTGATGACTCTCTCCACGAATGAAGAGTGGGTGGAGGGGTGTATATAGCCTCCACACAAAATCTAACTGTTAAACACAAATCACCAAACTCGATGGGACCGAATCAGACAACTCGGTCGGATCGATTTGGTTCATAATGTGAACGTTAGGATTTTCGGTGGGTCCGACATGTCAACTCGGTGGGACCGATGTCATTAGGGTTAGGGCATAATGTAATCTCGGTGAGATCGATTACAAAAACTCGGTGGGACCGATTTTGGTAATAAGCTAACCAGAGACTTGGTCAGGCAAACTCGGTGGGACCGATTCGCTCATCTCGGTTAGACCGAAATGTTACAAAGGGGAAACAGAGAGTTTGCATTGCAATCTCGGTGGGACCGATCGCTCATCTCGGTTGGACCGAAACGTTTCGAAGGGAAACAGAGAGGTTGCAATCCCATCTCGATGAGACCGAGAACCCTATCGGTGAGACCGAAGTGACTAGGTTTTCTGGCACTGGCTATGTCACATGAACTCGGTGGCGCCGGATAGAAGATTTCGGTGGGGCCGAGTTTGACTTTTGGTTTGGGACATATGTGGATATGAGAAAGTAGTTGAGGGTTTTTGGAGCATATCACTAAGCATTTTGAGCAAGTAACTCATTAAGCAACACCTCACCCCCTTTTAATAGTATTGGCTTTTCCTATGGACTCAATGTGATCTTGGATCATAAAAGTAAAATGTAGAGTCTTGTGCTTTGAGCTTGAGCCAATCTTTTGTCCTTAGCATTTTGAGAGGTCCACTTTCTAATCCATGCCATGCTAATCATTGAGCTTTCCTGAATTATTTAACTTAAAATAGCATTATCTCAATGAGCTATATGTTGTTAGGAATTACCAAAACCACCCAGGGATAGTTGCACTTGCAATCTCCCCCTTTTTGGTAATTGATGACAACATATAGATCAAAGCTTAGACAAATGATTATAAGCTTGAAAAACATCATCGCTTTGAGAAGTATGTGATAAGCAAGATCTCCCACTAAATTTGTTCATTATTTAAGATTTGCTTTTGAATGCAAATGCACAATCGATTAGGATCATGGGTTACTCTTCCATGTCACATACATCTTGGTGGAGCGCTCAAAATGATAGAAATTAAAAGCATGCACTCATCACCAAGAAAGTGAATGATCATATATGAGATATAAAAGATAGTATCATCTAAACAAGCATTAAGGTAGCAAATGATCAACCACATGATCATACAAGTATCCCACACAAGCACAAAATCAAAAAGTTCAACCAAAAGCAAAGAAGCAAAACACTCTCTCGAAACCTATGATCTATACATATTTCTCCCCCTTTAGCAACAAGTTACCAAAAAGTTCAAATATGCATAGTGTTATGCGTCTCTCAGGCTTGGTCTTCGGGACGTGGTGTAAAGAGAACTCCAAGGACGAAGGCATCTGTGAATGTAGTTGGAGCTGGTGGAGTGGCTGCTGGAGGTGGCACTGGAGCTGTAGCTGCTGGTGCTGATGTTGTAGCTCTAGAATCTCTCACTGGCACTGTAGCAGATCTCTGTCCTCTAGGCACTTGCTCAAATGCATCTGTAGTTGCCTTGCCTCTCTTCTCTTCTGCTTCCTCCTGAAGCTGCTCAACTACTGTTTGAATCTCAGTTACCTTCAGATCAAGATCATAAAATTTGGTTTCTATGATCCTCTCCAAGCTCTCCTAGTTTTGACTCAGGATGGCCAAGCCCTTCTCAATCCTCAATGTCGACTAGATCAGATATGCAAGTTGATCTTGCTTGCTCTTCAGGAAAACTTGAGATGCCTCTTCAACACTTGGCATCTTGGCAGCTTTCTCAGCCTTGGCTTTCGCTCTCTTCTCATGTGCTTGAACTGATGATGGTTCCTCCTCATTCATCACTACAGTGTTGTCTTAAAAATCAGGATATAAGGGTAAGTGATCATTGTCCAACAAATAAGTGCCCGTGCCCATCTTTGAGTTGATGAGCTCCTGAATGTGTGGAGCATACCCACAACTTCTCTTCTATTCAGCAGCTGTCCTTTTGATTGTCTCTACAATCAGACTCATGACCTTGACTTTTGAGGGACACCAAAATATGCAGCAAGTTGATTGAATGCCCTCTGATCATCTAGTGATCTCCTGACTTGGGTAGCAGAGTGTGCCTAAGGATTGTGTTGATTGTAGGCAGACCAGACAACAGATAGTGTACAGATCCAAGCTTATGAGTCTCCAAAGCCTTATTTGGGATCTCCTTGTACATGTTTGCCATAGAGTTGTGGTCTTTCTTATTCTTGGCATACACATCCAAGTCCTCCTCATGTTCTTCTGGGGCATTTATCAGCTTGGCCCATTCTTCAAATGTTGATTGGTACCTTGTACCCTCAGACATCCATACTATACTTCCATCTGGATAGAAGTGAGTAGTGGAGTAAAACTGCATGATAAGCTAATCATTCCATTTTGTGAGCTTCTGAGCAACAAATTTGTCAACTCCACATGCTTTGAAGCTGTCATGTACTCCTGGATAGTGATCTTCATTTTCCTTGATGTATTCCTAGTTGATCCATCTCATGTCACATACCATTGGCTTCTTATCAAGCATAATAGTCTCATAAAAATCTTTTTTTTCTTTTGTACGGAACCTGTAATCAACTGCAGTCCTCCTCCTCATAGCATAGGGATAAGACTGTATCCACAATCTCAGTCCAGCATCCTTTCTGATGTGCATATCATCAGCTACTCGATGAGCATCATTATGGTCACGGATCTTGGGCTTCAACTTCCTCAAAACAAGTGAATCATCATCTTCTTCTCCTCCAGCTTGAGGCACTGGGGCCTTGTTCTTTTCCTCAGCAGGTATACTTCTGGTGTTCCTCTTGGGTTTGGGGGGCTTCTGAGATGGAGCTTTGGGAGCAGACTTGGGCTTTGATGGAACAGCCCCTGCCTTTATAGCATCTCTCATAAGCTTCTGAGCTTTGGGTGCTGGTGCAGCATCCTCTTCCTCTTCCACTTATTCTTTATATGGATCTCTCATCATGGAGGGCTTGCCAATGACTCTGGCAATGGTATTCTTGATCCTTTCCTTCCTCTTCTTGCCTTCACCACACCTTCTTTGGGTTCAAGAGTGAACTCCATTGTCTCTTGAGTAGAGGCTCTGGCCTTAGACATAGGGATTCTTCTTCCTGGTGCCTTCTTATTCAGCCCTGGCTTATTTGTAGCAGCTGTGCCATACTCCTTTTTCAGCACCTTCTTTTTGGAGTTTACTTCCTCCTCAGTGGCAACATAATCCTCATCCTCGGATTCTGAGGTTCTCTTCTTCCTAGATCTGGTGGCTGCCTTTGGCAAGTTGCTTGGAGTGCTCCCGCTGCCATCATTAGAAGTGCTTGAGGGATCTGAACCCTCACTCATCTGCACCTGTTCCTCTGACCTGTTTTGACTATCACTTTGATCAGACATCTCTACAAACTTACTAACAGCAGACCCTGTGGACAGATATAGGTGAGGTAGAGTGGATGGGCATCACAAAGTGCAGAGTTTTTGCAAAACAAATGACTTCAAAAATTAATTTTAGTTCTTCACGGAAAGCATTTCGGATCTATCGATTTGTAAACTCAGTGATATCAAAGCAACTTTTGGAACCTAAACTAGTGAACTCGGTCAGACCGAGTCACAATTCGGTGGCTTCGATATTGCTAGGGTTTCATGGAGAATAGAACTCGGTCACACTGATTTGCAGTTTTCGGTCAGACCGAAAGTGCAAGTGCAATGTCCAAAGCCAAATCGGTGAGACCGACTTCTACAACTCGGTCGGTCCGAGATGAGTTCTGCGGAGACTTAACCCTAAATTTTCAAATCAAATCTAACCTAAGGGATGTTTTCAGTGGATAGAGTGTTTGCATACGTGGTGATCATCATGGCAGAACAATGTGCTACGAATCAGAGGTAAAGAGTAGCATAAAGGATCGAACTCGTACCCTAGTTCGGCGGAGTTCGCTACGGCGGTAACAGAGAGGCAGAATTACATTGACTGCGATGGAAACCAGCGGCGGGAGGTCGCTGGTGGCTAGAAGACGATCCGGAGACCCGAGGTGGCAGAGCAGGATACGCGCGGGCTGAGAGGTTTCGAAGAAATTTCCAAAATCTCACCCGTGGGTTTATATATCCCGACCCTGTCGGTGTGACCGAGTGGAACAACTCGGTGGCACTGAGATGCAGAATCGCAAGCAGTTACTGCAACTCGATGTGGCCAAAAAGTTCAAATCGGTTGCACCGAGATTGAAAACCTAGATCAACTTAGTGGTCTCGGTGTGACCGAAATGGATGACTTGGGCATACCAAAATGCACAAAGAGGTTTTGGAAGTTTAAGTCTATGACGAATCGGGGACTCCGAGTGCTCCTCACACAGAGTGGTTCGAATATGACTTGATCAAACTTTGTGATGTAGCATGAATAGAGTTTGAGACGAGAAGAGCATAGATAGCTAGAGGGAGTTCTTAGGCATTCTTGTCCATCCATTTGGCAAAAGAGAAGAAGCCAAACAATCAAAGCAACAAATGGATGTCCTCGAATGAGTAAAATATGCATCCAACATGCTCACACAATAAAATGACAAATGAAATATGTGACAAAGCATGCACAAACACTGTAGCATCTATCAAGCAATTTAGTGATGACTAGGTCGTCTATATATGAGTATATTGACTTAGGAGTCAAATGAGAACATTTGATCATAGGTCATACTCATCGTTTAAGCACAAGTGGGGTTGCCACTTTTACATAAAGCATTGTTGTGCTCACATCATTAGAGTTGCTTTAGCTTAATTGATTAGAGTAAAGCTCCCCCTAGATGTGATATTCCCCCTAAGAGGGATGAACTAACCTTGGGTTTTGTCAATGATGACTTCATGTAGCTGTTGAAGATGTGGGTGCTCAATGTTGATGTTGATCATTCGGGGCAATCCTTTGGAGTGAGTTGCACTTTCAATACCTACACGGGTTAGTCCCACAAGGAACAAACAAGGATATCCATAGACATAGAGTGATGTTCACATGAGATGATGTCCATGAAAGCATTAGGTTACCTTGTCCCTTGTCTTACCAACAAGAGGGTTTGTGACTCCTTGAACTAGTGCAAGATATGGAAGTTTTGCACTTGTCCTTGCCAAGATGATGAGAGTGAAGTATGTTGGCGGAGTCACCCTCAAGAACTCTCTAGTTCTTCTTCTTCGGGATCCACACCATCTTGATGGGAATCCTTGGAGTTTTAGTCGTACTTGATGAAGTGGAACTTGATGTAGTCTTGGGAACCCACTTGACCAAGGCCTTAGGTGCTTCTTCAAATGCATCAATCTCATCATGAAGCTTGTCCTTGCCTTTTAGCTTGTGGTCTTGTGGTGGAAGATCATCTTGAGCTTGTGTTCCTTGGAATAATTAGGATCATACTTCTCTTGTTGAGGAACAAACTTCGTCTTGGGGTATTGATCTTCTTCCCACTCAACTCCATTGGCGTTGAACTTTCGTTCAAAACCAACACCTTGATTCTTCCGGTGTCTTCCTTGCTTGCGTACAATTTCCCCAAATTGCTTACTTCCGGCAAGACTCTTGTAAACACCTTTCTCTATAATTCCCTTCAATAAGCTATATTCTTCCTCAAGTGTAACTTGGCTAAGATAAAGCAACAATATTGGATTTAGCATGATTGTTGTTACTACTAGAGGAAGAATCTTTCTTGTTATTGTTGCTAGATTTAACTTGTGGCATGTAAGTAGACAAGAGTAAATGCTTGGTGATCTAAGAGGAACTTTTCTTGCGAAGATCATCATTGATTGCTTTTAATAACTCATGTTCTTTCTCAAGTTAAGCTTTCCAAAACGTAGCTTCTCATGAGTCCTTAAAAGTTCTCGATGATCTTCCAAGGTAGTTTCATGAGTTAACTTAAGAGTGTTTAGTTCTTTAGTTAGACGCTCAATCTCCTTCTTATCATCATCATTCATTTCATCTTGATTAGCATGATTAATAGCAAGTTCATCATAGTTTTCATAACTAGAGTTGTCAACAAGTAAATCATCATCTCCTAGCAAATCATCTTCATCACTATTGAAATCAACATACTCGGGGTGTGTTACCTTTAGACCTTTAGCCATGAAGCATCTTCCAATTCCTTCATTTGGTGAGTCAAATATGTCGTAGGAGTTGGTTGACACAAGTGCTAGACTGGCAACACCTTCATCTTTAGTATATTCAGAGTCGGAGTGATAACTTCTTTCGGAGTGATGGTCGGAGTCAGAGCCAGATACCCATTCACCAACATGAGCTTGATGTCTTCGTTTTGTGTAGCTCTTTGATGATTTGTCCTTCCTCTCCGAATCCTTGCTTCTCCGAGAGGATCTTCGTTCATAATGATCGTCGCTACTCCTTCTCTCACTTGGTGGTGATTCTTCTCTTCTTTTGTAGGGAGCCGTACACTCATTGGAGTGGTGTCTGGGTCTTCCACAATTGTAGCAATTTCATTCACGACTTGAAGATCTCTTGTCATTGTAGGACCTTGACTTGGAGCTTCTTTCCTTGCTTCTACTCTTGTAGAATTTGTTGAAGTTCTTCACCATTAGGCTCAATTCTTCATTGAAGGTTTGTTTCTCACTTGATGATGTGGGAGCTTCACATGAGGCTTTGTAAGCACCACTTGACTTGTTGTGGAGCTCTTCCTTATCCTTAAGTGACATCTCATGAGCAACAATTCTTCCAATGACTTCCGTTGGCTTGAGAACTTTGTAATTGGGCATCATTTGCATCAATGTGCACACGGTATCATATTTTCCATCCAAGGCTCTTAGGATCTTCTTGATGATGAATCTATCGGTCATCTCTTCACTAACTAAGCCGGCAATCTCATTTGTGATGAGAGCAAGCCTAGAGTACATTTCAGAGACACCTTCACCATCCTTCATTTTGAACTTGTCAAGTTGACTTTGAAGCACATCCAATTTGGATTCATTGACGGAGTCGGTACCTTCATGCATATCAATCAAAGTATCCCAAATTTCCTTTGCATTCTCAAGACGGATGATTTTGTTGAATTCTTCGGGGCACAATCTGTTCAAGAGAATATCACAAGCTTGAGCAATGTATTGTAGCATCTTCAACTCTTCCGCGGTAGCTTTACAGTTCGGTTTTCTCCCATCAAAGAATTCACCTTGCAAGCCAATACACACAATAGCCCAAAAGGCGGGGTTATGTCCAAGAATATGCATTTTAATCTTATGCTTCCAACTAGCAAAATTAGTACCATCAAAGTAAGGACCTCTACGGTGGTAATTTCCCTCGCTAGATGCCATACTCTCCTAGGTTGTGAAACCAAGGCTATGATCAGCAAAAGCTATGGAAATCAAAGCAAATGGAGACCAAAGCTCTGATATCACTTGTAGGATCGGAAGTATGTCTAGAGGGGGGGGGGTGATTAGACTACTTGAAAAATCTAGATTTTTCCCAATTTTAATTCTTGGTAGATTTTAGCAACTTAGCACAAGTCAAGCAATCAACCTACACATGCAATTCTAAGAGTATAGCAGCGGAATATAAAACAATTGCACATGAAGGTAAAGGCAGGAGTTTGGAGGGAGAAAACACAATGTAGACACATAGATTTTTTATCTGTGGTTCCAATAGGTGGTGCTATTGTAGATCCACGTTGATGGAGACTTCAACCCACGAACGGTAACGGTTGCGCGAGTCCACGGAGGCCTCCATCCATGAAGGGTCCACGAAGAAGCAACCTCGTATATCCCAACATGTCCATCTCCCACGAAGGACTTGCCTCACTAGGGTAGATCTTCACGAAGTAGGTGATCTCCTTGCCCGTACAAACTCCTTGGTTCAACTCCACAATCTTGACGGAGGCTCCCAAGTGACACCTAGCCAATCTAGGAGAAACCACTCTCCAAAAGGTAATAGATGGTGTGTTGATGATGAACTCCTTGCTCTTGTGCTTCAAATGATAGTCTCCCCAATACTCAACCCTCTCTCATAGGATTGGATTTGGTAGAAAGATGATTTGAGTGGAAAGCAACTTGGGGAAGGCCAAAGATCAAGATTTATGTGGTTGGAATGGAATATCTTGACCTCAACACAAGTGTAGGTGGTTCTCTCTCAAAAAATGTATGTTGGAAGTGTAGGCATGTTCTGATGGCTCTCTCCACGAATGAAGAGTGGGTGGAGGGGTATATATAGCCTCCACACAAAATCTAACCATTACACACAAACCACCAAACTCGGTGGGACCGAATCAGAAAACTCGGTCGGACCGATTTCGTTCATAATGTGAACGTTAGGATTTTCGGTGGGACCGACGTGTCAACTTGGTGGGACCGATGTCGTTAGGGTTAGGGCATAACATAATCTTGGTGATACCGATTACACAAACTCGGTGGGACCGATTTTGGTAATAAGCTAACTAGAGAGTTGGTCAGGCAAACTCGATGGGACCGATTCGCTCATCTCGGTTAGACCGAAACGTTACAAAGGAGAAATAGAGAGTTTGCATTGCAATCTCGGTGGGACCGATCGGTCATCTCGGTTGGACCGAAACGTTACGAAGGGAAATAGAGAGGTTGCAATCCGATCTCGGTGAGACCGAGATCCCTATCGGTGAGACTGAAGTGACTAGGTTTTGTGGCAGTGGCTATGTCAAGTGAACTTGGTGGCGCCGGATAGAAGAGTTCAGTGGGGCTGAGTTTGACTTTTGGTTTGGGACATATGTGGATATGAGAAAGTAGTTGAGGGTTTTTGGAGCATATCACTAAGCATTTTGAGCAAGTAACTCATTAAGCAACACCTCACCCCTTTTAATAGTATTGGCTTTTCCTATGGACTCAATGTGATCTTGGGTCACTAAAAGTAAAATGTAGAGTCTTGTGCTTTGAGCTTGAGCCAATCTTTTATCCTTAGCATTTTGAGGGGTCCACTTTCTAATCCATGCCATGCCAATCACTGAGCTTTCCTGAAATATTTATCTTAAAATAGCATTAGCTCAATGAGCTATATGTTGTTAGGAATTACCAAAACCACCCAGGGATAGTTGCACTTTCAGTGCCTTCATCAGATGTGGAGATGAAGGAGCACACTAAGAACTACGCCGAATGGCTGAAGAATCGTTTGGCACAAGGATCCATCAATGACATTGCTACATGGTTGGCACAAAAGCCATCACCTACGGTGTTGACATACCAAGCATATGACATAAATGGATACACATTCTACACTGAGCAATGTGAACAGAAGACCTCATATCAGAACAGCTCTATTTGAATAGAATGCATGACTGTAGATGAAGCTGATAAAAGGATATACTATGGAACCATCAAAGAGATTTGGGAGCTTGACTATGTAAAAGTTAAGGTGGCATTATTCAGGTGCGCATGGATCCCTCTTGGTCATGTAAACTTTGATGATTACAGGAAGACCTGTGTTAATAGGACAATGATGGCATATCACGCGGACCCATTCATTCTTGCCAGCGATCCTACCCAGATTTTCTTTGTGGAAGACCCCTTGCGTAAGAACTGCCATGTAGTGATGCATGGAAAGAGGAGGGTATTTGGTGTCGAGGATGTTGCCGATGAGGGTGAGTACGATGAATTTGCTGAGTTGCCAACCAAGGGATCACGCACCCGTGTAACAGA
The DNA here is from genome assembly GCF_002162155.2 of Triticum dicoccoides. Lineage (NCBI taxonomy): Eukaryota > Viridiplantae > Streptophyta > Magnoliopsida > Poales > Poaceae > Triticum > Triticum dicoccoides. The sequence continues at coordinate 172,789,490 of NC_041381.1, forward strand.
GCAGCGTAAAATCATTAGAAAACCCAAGCTCATTCGGAGTCAATGTAATGATCCCAGTTACCCCATGTACATTGGAATTAAGCCATAAGACTACTCTTTATGCTTATCCTGCAACTTAATTCATTCAATTTAGAACTGCCGCGTGTACTGAATTTGTGAGTTATGCCCGGTTTTCTGTTGATGTAAGGACCGTTAATATGTTGACCTTGATATGCTGTCATCTCAGGCAATGAATATGAACTGCTTTTTGTTATTATTATTATTATATCATAGAGGTAGCACACTCAATTGATCTCACTACAGTATGTGTGAACAAAAATATGCAATCTGGTTTGCGAATAGCACATGGCTCGTTGATGAAAGCCGTGTGCCAACCCGCTATCTGAGTCGTGCTTTCTGATTGGCCAGAACCCAAACCCCACGAATCGTATGTCTGCACCGTTGGATGCCCCCAGATCGAACGGAGATCCTCATCCCTTTTGACAGCACATGCAATTCCTGTTATAATTTTATTTTTATTGAAAAAATGCACATTAAACTCAAAAATATCTTAAATATAGCTAACGATACCTGAAATGCGCAAGAAAATTAAACTCGTGGTATAATGGTGATTGCGTACCGTGAAAATGTTTATGAGGCCAAACGATGAAGTTGTAACAGCCTGGATTTTGGCCCCTTTCTTTTTCCTTTGATTTATTTGGTTTTTGCTCTATTTTTTCTTTTTGGAGTGGTTCTGTGGCCTTGCCACGTGGGAAATCATCCTCATTTCTCCTCCCTAGTGGCTCATCATTCTCAAAATGTTGCCAAAGATCATGTCACTTCACTCCTTGACCAAACCCTAAAATCTTTTTCTAGGGAGAATTCCTTTTTCATTAAAGGAATAACCCTATCTGCCCTAGGTTGTGAAGCAACATATATTTCTGTCCATCCAAAAATCCCCAAATAATTCTCATAATTCCTTTGGGTCATATAGAGCTCAAATATTCCCAAACATTGCCTTGGCCAGTTCAAAAATAATTCCCCAATATTCCTTTTTCTATTCTGCCTTGAATGGCACTTTGTGAAGGAAGTGTCATTTATATTTCTCCTAGTGCCTCCCAACCTTTTTGGGCATGTTTATATGTCCAAATAATGGCCCCATGCACAAGTTCAAATTTATTTGCCTATCCAATCTTCCTCAGTGAATTTTGAAAGTTTTTGTCAAATAGAAGGCTTTGTGAAGGAAGTACTAGCTAGGGGTATCCAAGTAAGTTGAACTTTTGCACACTCCTTAATGTGCTCATATTAACCCCCTCCACCCATTTGCTACCCCATCCAATCATCTATGTGAGCACAGGAGCAAATATTTGATTCTGGCCTTATTTTCAGGTTGTGAAGCAAGTGTATTTTATATTGCTTCAAAAATCATGATAAATTACCAGATCATTCTTCTAGCCATAAAACATATCTACACCCAATTTGGCATCATTTCATTGATCCATTTGATCACCATAATTATTCCAAGTTTCTGGTCAGCAGAGATGTTTGTGAGGCAAGTGCTATTTTGGCTTGTCCATTTAGCATGATCTTTTTACAGCATCCTAATATGACCAAGTGACTAAGCCTTGCCCAATTTGAGATCAGGCTGATACTCCATGTGAGTGCATCTTGCTGATCTTCATTTCTGGACCATTTTGGTGGTTGTAAAGCACTTTAAATCTGGATCCAAATCTCCTCAAACTTACCAGGATGAAAGTCCTTATTTACCTCAACCTAGCAGACAAACTCTTTGGCTCCAAACCCTTTCCTGTTGACCACCAGTTCTCACCCAAGTTTACTGCAGTAAACTTCAGAGGGTGATAACTATTTAACCAGATCATTTTTAACCAAGTTACCACCATAGTTACAACCTACCCTAGAGGGACTTACCACTAGACAACGTTTGCCAGCTGTTTGCCTCCCGGACATGCCAGCACTGGTGGTGACCACCGTTTTGGCATGCCATGAGCGCGTCCAGTGGGTGTTTGTGCTGCACCCCCTTCCCCTCTCGTCGGCTTCGCGCCCGTGATGATGTCCAGTAGATAGCCCTCATCAACGCTGTTCTCCTGGACCCCTCTCCCCCTTTGTCCTCTTCCTCACCGACGCTCGCCCATGGGAACACTGTGGCCGACAGCACATTAATGGCGCCCAGCTTCTTCCTCTGCTCTCCCGCATCGTCTACCTCTCCGTGACCCTTGTGCCTCGTCTGCGTTCTCCTTCGTCGCCTTCCCTGTGCCCCCCGTGCTCACTGGCCGTCGCTAGAGCGTTGGCCGAATGTGCCCGGCGGCACCCGGGGCCGTGCCCCTCGCCCCGCCTATAAATGGCCATCCCCCGAGCCTCCCGAGCTCACCACTCGCCTCCCCTCACTCCACTAGCCCTGCCCTTGCTCTTCCCCGAGAAGGAGAACCTCTCCTCGTCGCAAACCACCGCCATGGACGCCGGCCATGCTCGGCTAAATTGGTGGCAGCCGGTGCCCTACCTCCATTCTTCCACCACCACGGCCTTCCCCACCTCCCGTAGAGCCTCCGCAACCCATTCGTTCGTCGCTGGAGTGCATATGGCCGCAACTCCCAAGGTTGGCCGCCGCCTCTGCCCTTAGCCGCTACGACCCCTCACCGCCACCCCACTTCTTCCCGGCGCCCATTAACCCTCTGGATGGGTGCGGCATTCCCTCCCGCGTCCGCCGGTGGCCGCGGCTCAGCCTAAGGTGGCCGGAGCCAGCCTGGCCGCCACCGGCCTCGCCCTGCTACCTCTGCCTCAGTTCACCGTCGGGGGAGGAAGAAGGAGAGGCCAAGAGGAGGGCGTTGACCTCGCGTGGGTCCCGCGGGCCCCGCGCGTTAGCCACACAAGCTTCGGCCCCACCCTTGCCAGGTGGATAAGTGGCGGGCCCCACCCACGTGGGACCCACACGACAGTGTTGACCGGTCCACGCCACGTCAGGTAAGTGGAAACATACTTCTATTTTACGTTTTCAACTTCCGAAAACGTATTTCTAACTTTACGCCTGTGCCTTATCCACTCAGGGACCCGACTGTGAATATTCTTTTTACGAACAAGTCCCTAAACTTCAACCCTCCATAACTTTTCAACCGTAGCTCCGTTCAAGGTGAAACCAACGCTCACTTCTTTGTTTCATCGAGCCCGTTCTGTTGGTCACACTTTCACTATGGTTTGACACTGATAAAATGACCATTTTGCCCCTGCCCTTATTCAGCCCCCTCTGAGAGAGAACGATTTCCGGCGATTCTTTCCGCGAGCTTCTCGCACTTTCTTCCGGTGATTTCTTCCACCCCAGGCAAGCCACACCCTCCATTTGCATCACTGTAATGCAGTGACATGGTTTAATTCATTTTGATCTTGTTTAAAATATTGTTTTAGCAACATGACTCTGTGCATGGCATTTTCTCGGAGGATTAATTTGATCTTGTTGTTGCCATACTATTGTTTAGATTACTAGGAGTTATGTTTGTAGTTGATGAGTATCATGTTGCCATTGGAGTATTAGTGACTGGTATTATGATTATTTCCATGATGATATATGTGATTATATTCTTGGAGTATTACTTTGGATATCATGCTACCTTTGGATCATTAGTGGTTAGTATGATTATTTTCGTGATTGTCGTGGATTTGTCACGGCAGATGTCCTTAGTGTCAGGACTTAGTCGCGAGGCCAACGCATCTATGTGGTAGCTTGAGAGGGGTTGAGCAGAATCAAGAGACGCAACACAAGACAGGGATTTACACAGCTTCGGGCCCCGGGAAACATCATCCGGTAAAAACCCTACATGCTGTTTGAGGCTAGGTCTCATTATCATCACGAGGGAGTCGCCGTAAACCGGCTCTCCTCTTTGTGTCTAGCCCTAAGATTGTTTCTTCTTCCTTGTAGCTTGTCCCTCTTTGGGGAGCCCTACCCCTCCTTATATATGTTGAAGGGGCGGTTTACATGTGGAGTCCTATTAGGATTAGGACTAGTCTATCTCTAATATAAACCGGATACAAGTCCTAGTCTTAACTCCTTGTAAGGCAAATATTCCTTTCCTCTTAAACCGGCCCACAATGGTTGAACCGGCCTTCATGAACCGCCAGACGGGCCACCGGGTCTTGTTGCTCCTCTGGCCCGCCTGCTGGATTACCAATGAACTGTAAATCGTCTGGTCGGTGCAGGTCACCGGTGAATCGCCAAGTCCGGCCGGTTTATCCTTCCGTCCGGTTTACGCCGCGGGGCATATCCCCGACATTAGCCCCCAAGTTTATCTTGGATTTATCCATGGTAAACTTATGCTACAAATAAACACCAGAGCAAATTTGACAGGTTGTGCTCCGGGTTAAGAATTCTTGTAGACCGGCACCGGATCGTCCTTAAGTCCTTGTCATTTCCTCCTTCTAGAAAATCCGGGTCAATAACCAGCTTCATACTTTAAATTGCTGACGTTGGTTTCTCCTGTAGCCCCCAAGTCTTGAGTAGAACAAAGTGATGGCTTAAGACTTGCTTCAATATAAATACTGTCACTATCGAAGAACTCCATGTTGTTCATCCCAGTCACTAGCAAAAACTGAATACTCCATATTATGTAGCCCCCAAGTGCCGGGTTGTCATGCTTGCAGTGACCTGGGACTTGTACTTTCCTGATGCTCATAAAAACTTCAACCAGTGTAGCCCCCAAGGGCCGGTTCAGTAAGATAATATTGAACTGGGACTTGATGTATACTTCAATGAAAATAACATCATATGATGTAACCCCCATCATGGGGCTTGAATCCACGTCCATAAGGTTAAGAGCCTTGTGCTTTACCAACTGAGCAGTGGACCCTTCAATACAATGAAAATTTGTGTACCTGGAACTGTTGACATGAGCAATTGGTAGCCCCCAAGGGCCAGCTCATTATAATGTGATGAGCCGGGTCTTCAATAATATGAGGAAAAATGACTTTGCATTAGCCCCCAAGTGTCATGGTGCATGCTTGAAGTGACATGAGACTTGCATATTTGATGTAATCTCAACTTAAATAATGTAGCCCCCAAGTGTCGGGTTGTAAGCCTGCAGCAACTCGGGACTATGCCTTCAATTGTAGAATAAAAACCATATCCAGTGATAATATGATAGCCATTGCGCTAAAGCGACTTTGAAAACCTTAATCATAATACTGGTTACTGATAACCATAATAGAAATCCAGCCATGTTGGCTATTTGAAGATTTGAATAATATAATCCAATGATTTATGAGCGCATGATTCCAATGGCGCAATCCAAATATATACTAGCGACTTATAGTCCAAAGCCAGGCCGGTTTAATAAACACTGGATAATTTCTCATCATATACTGGCGACTTATCGTCTTAAAGCCAGGCCGGTATAATAAACACCGGATAATTTATCATCATGCTTTATTCAACCTGTTTCTGCATACAACAAGTTTAAAGTGTCCTGGCGGTTTACCACCGGACGGGTCATAATGCCCAACATATAACCCAGGTTTATAACCAAGGCTGCACTTAAGAATAATCAAATATGAAATATATCATACCTGTGACATTGAATAACATCATTGGTTTACCAACTTTTTGTAGTAGAGGTAATAACCCAAATTTTGAGTACTGATAAATCCTTCCATATTGTGCCGGTTTATGATAAACCGTACCGGGTTGTGATAAACACCGGATTAGCCATATATAATGCTGGCGACTTATAGTCGAAACCAGACCGGGTTAATAATCGCCAGATCATAATTAGTCATGTACTGACAACTTGTAGTTGAAAGTCAAGCCGGGTTAATGAACACCGGTTTACTCCATAATAAGATGGTAACATAAAATCAAACTGGATTAACAATGTCGGTTTAAAAATCACAACAAAAATAAGTTATGTAAAAATACTTGAAGCAAAAGGCAATGATAATACCGTTTGAAAGGAAGATGCTTTGCTAAGCTGATCAGATGGTGTTACCATGGTCGGACAGGACCAAGCCCCCCAATAGGTGTGGCGATGGTTCAAGTCAGCCAGGTCCCCAAATGAAACCGTGGCATATATGCCGATCAAAAGGCATGGCATTGGTTCGGGTTCGACCAAGCCCCCAAGTGATTCTGTGGCCTTAGGCCGATCAAGAGGCGTGACTATGGTTCAGACGTGACCACAAGTCCCCAAGTGATGCATTGACATTACGCCGATCAAGAGGGGTGACAATGGTTCGGGTTCGACCAAAGCCCCCAAATGACTCTGTGGCCTTAGGCCGATCAAGAGGCGTGACTGGTTCAGACTTGACCATGTCCCCAAATGATCTGGTCGCTTTCGCCTATCAAAAGGTGTTGCATTGGTTCAGATACGACCAAGCCCCCAAGTGATATTGTGGCATTGCGCCGATTAAGAGGTGTAGCTATGGTTCAGACATGACCAAGCCCCAAGTTATCAATAATATGATAAGCCAATCAAGGCATGATACCCATGTTTGAACCGCGCATCATGGCAGCAGGTCCTCTTTGGCACCTTTTAATTTTATTGTAAGAGATAAATCCTTCTTGAACCGGAAATTCTTAAACCGGATATTGAGAGCTTCAAAGCTTTGTGGGAGATATCTTCCCCTTGAACCGGATATTAAACCGGAATCCTTCTTTTTAAGCCAGAAATTTTCTGACAGCCTTTAAATTTGCACCAATATGGAGGTTTAAGGTCCTGCATTAGATAGCTTTGCAAACCGGAGTAATTGCTCTTTTTTAAAGAAAGCAATATATAATATAAAATATATCGGATGGATTTCACCTGATGTGCCAGGCCGGAAATAATCCGCCATGAAATTGATGATCACCATGGTGAAGCTGAAATTAATCACGGCCGAGTCGGCCACGGCGTTGTAAACCGGTGCGGACGGGAGAGTATGTGAACTTGTGTTTTGGTAACGAACAAGTCCATTTTTTCACAAATTCTAGCTTGATAGCCCCCGAGGCTTGAGGCGACTCGAGGAGTCGTCCTCAAGCTCTTTGTTCCTGAAATAAAACACATGAATGCATTACACCGTTCGTGATATATACAACAAAATTAAATAATAATTTTGATGACTTTGTCAACTTGTTTCAAGTTGTTAATCGTTTGACTCTACTAAGTAGGCTCACACGTGGACTTTTTTTGTGGAATATGATATGTTCAAGGTCGACAAAGTCCATGATAAGCATCAGAGTCGATTGACAATACCATACCCACTACTTGGTCGGTTACGAGTTGCATCTGACTTAGTAAAGAACGAACATAAAATTATTTCGCTGATATGTAGGGCACCCATGTTTGAACCGTGCATCGTGGCAAATAGTCCTCTTTGGTAACCTTACGACTCAACTTTATGAGAAGAAATGATAGCCCCCAAGATTAACTCAAAGGTGCCGGATATATTTAATTGGCTGGAAAAAATGAAATTTAAATGTAAAAGTGACTTAGCTTGTTTTTATGATGTGGCATAAGCTGGCGAAGTCGGAGATGGTCCAGCGGGAGTCGTAAGCAGGTAACCTGACTGACGGCTTGAGCCAGCGGCGAGAGCCGGAATTTTGAAGACTTCGCAGTGCGAGATTGCTGAACCGGAGGCGGCATGATCCGAGCCTTCTTAGCTCGAGTCGAAGAAGATCACAATATACGAGCGAAAGCAAGCAGAGGCGCTCTGGAGGAATCCCGGCGCAGATATACGAGCGTTGACTAGCTCGGCAGTACAGGCTTGCATGAAAATACTCAGCCCAGTTCAATCGTAGCATCCCGTGCTTCTTCAGTCCATGCATCGTCCCATTACCCTTTAAATGCTTCAATAAGAAAGTCCATGCAGTATCCATGACAACTGTCAGGCAATAATTGTGTATTTGAAAAATTTGCTTCTCCTCGAGAATTAGCTGGCTTCAGCCTATTATATTTATCTGATCACATGCAGCAGCGCTTTGACCACTGCTAATCGGAGTAGCAGCGATTTTTTTATTTCTTTTTAGCTGTGTGTCTCCTCCTCCGTTCTATCCATCCATCGAGAGGTGTCTTGCCGTGATACGTTCCTGTCTCTGTATCCTGCAGCTCGAGGACGCAGGGCCGACTGCTTCGGGGCCAGCGGTTCGACGAGGCGGCGCGTTGCCGGGTCAGGTGGTAGCTCGAGGATGCGGCTGTTCAGCACGGGGGCGGTTTAAGGATGAGCGACGGGGTGGACCGTCGGCGGGAGCAGCTCGAAGGCATGGCGGCGAGGTAAACCGGGTGCTTAGAGCGGTGCAGTCGCGGGGGCGACTCAATACCGTTGGTGGTTTGGCGTGTTTGCCGGTCGACTTGCTACGGCGGGTCAACCAGCGTGAAGCAGCTTGAGGGCAAGGCTGCAGGGTAGGTCGTGGTGACGAAGGAGAACCAGCTGGGGATAATCGGAACAAGCCATGGTGATTCAGCCGTGGCTGGTTTGACGAGGCGATGGCGGCCGCAGAAACGACGAGTTGAGCCGCGCCCGATGCTGATGTGAACCGGAGACAAGTCGAGGCCCGATGGCAACTCGAAGGAAACAAGACGCGACGGCGAATCACGATGGAAACAAGGCCCAATGGCGGTTCACGGAAAATCTACCAAAGCAGAAGTGAAGCCGGGTCAGAAGAGGCCGCAGCGATTTGATGTTACACATGGCAGCTCAAGGCCGGCGATTCAACGGCAGCTGGCCGTGTTGTGAACCGGCAGCGGGCGCGGGGCGTCTCAAGAGCGGCTTAACTCGGAGAACGGCGGAGGCGCTCCAATGGCCGTTCGAGGAAGGCCCGTGGCGACTCATCGTCGCGAATCCGGGTCATGGATGTTGACTCCCGATCATGGTCATCTTCGTTTCCGGGTTGTAGGCTGTATCCACTTCTGGATCGTGATTGATGATTTTTTTTAAACTGTGCAAGTACTAGTAGCAGCACCATTGTTTCTTTCGGGACTTGATCCATCAGTCGAATATGCATGGAGGCGTGAAGCAGCTAACACAACTTGACTTTAAACAGAACAACTGCGATGTAGATTTCCTGTCCATTTCGACGCAGCTTGCGATTGGTAGATCGCCGAAAACCAATGGCATAACTTTGAGGGAGGCGCACCAAAAAATATATCTGTCTTCCGGGTCGTGTGCGGCTGCACGTACGAAACCCTAACCTCTCAAATTTAAACTTGTATGATGTCTCTTCTTCAGCGAATGATCGCGGGCTCCTCGATCCCTGGGAGAGATCCCTTCAAGAACTCAACACCACCGTGCGCAGGCCCCACGGTGGGCACCAACTGTCATGGATTTGTCACGGCAAATGTCCTTAGTGTCAGGACTTAGTCGCGAGGCCAACACATCTATGTGGTAGCTTGAGAGGGGTTGAGCAGAATCGAGAGACGCAAAGCAAGACAGGGATTTAGACAGCTTCGGGCCCCGGGAAACATCATCCGGTAAAAACCCTACATGCTGTTTGAGGCTAGGTCTCATTATCATCACGAGGGAGTCGCCGTAAACCGGCTATCCTCTTTGTGTCTAGCCCTAAGATTGTTTCTTCTTCCTTGTAGCTTGTCCCTCTTTGGGGAGCCCTACCCCTCCTTATATATGTTGAAGGGGCGGTTTACATGTGGAGTCCTATTAGGATTAGGACTAGTCTATCTCTAATATAAACCGGATACAAGTCCTAGTCTTAACTCCTTGTAAGGCAAATATTCCTTTCCTCTTAAACCGGCCCACAATGGTTGAACCGGCCTTCATGAACCGCCAGACGGGCCACCGGGTCTTGTTGCTCCTCTGGCCCGCCTGCCGGATTACCAATGAACTGTAAATCGTCTGGTCGGTGCAGGTCACCGGTGAATCGCCAAGTCCGGCCGGTTTATCCTTCCGTCCGGATTACGCTGCGGGGCATATCCCCAACAGTGATGCTAGTTGATGTTCTGTTGCTTGGAGTATTATTTTCAGAGATGATGGTTACATGTGGATCTTAGCTGGATAGTTGTATTCTTGTTATTGGAGTAGTAGGATTATTGTTTTGGATTCTAGTGTTATGCTATCCTCAGAGTATTCTGAGATGATGATATTATGCTTGGATTTTTTGTTGGATATTGCTATGACTTGGATTATAGTTTGATGGTTGACATCGGAGTATCAGTTGTCATGGTTATAGTTTTCCGGATAAATTCCGTCAGTAAGTTGGTTAGGTTCCGCCGAATTGAACTCTTCTAGTGCAACCACATTTGCCGGTATGGGACGGCCCTAATGCGGTCTATTGTCATGCCTCTCACCAGTGCCTCCAACGAGGGAAGGTTATGGGCGCGCGCTACCCTGATCAGGGAGGCGGACATAAGCCTTGTGTGCCCGGTTTTGATTTGATTTTGCGCGAGGGTCCCAGAGTGGATCGGGCCACAACGGTGGTCGTTGTGTCTACAGGTAGACACGGGGCCACCCATGACTAGCCCAGTGGGGAGTGAGTCGGAGTGGCCGGGAGAGTGTCATGACAGTAGATCGGTTTTGTCGGAACGCCGTTGGTCCACCCGAATGGGAGTGCAAGGCCATGGGTTCTATGGTGTGGGTACAGTGCGCTACATCTGCGGAGTGTATGTTTAATCTATCGATAGCCGCGTCCTCGGTCATGGGCATGGGTTCGTACTAGGGCACACCGTTCGATCAACACTCACCTGACGGAATGATGTATAGTTGATGGATATGTGGATATTTGGAGCAGTATAGATTGGCCATGTATTGGTCAGGTTGTGATTGCCGTAAGGATCACGAGCCATGTATTGGTCGGGTTGTGATCGCCGTAAGGATCACGGGCCATTTATTGGTCGGGTGGTGATCGCCGTAAGGATCACAGTTACAGTTTGGTTTTGATCACGAGGTGATCGAGATGGTATATTGCTTGGCTCGTTAGCCAAGAGAGATATGGTTATAGAGATCGGAGATGGTAATTTATCAGTATTGTAGTAGTTCCATATTATGCTTAGGAGTTGCTGTTAAATCATCACAGCTATTAATTTTATTAACCTACTTAATGCTATGTTGTTGTCTTGCCTTGATGTTTTTCGTTGTTGTGAGCTTGCAAGTACATTCAATGTACTGACCTGGCGTGTCATGCTAGATTGCAGGTGATGCCGTGATTAATTGATTGCTTGTCATGGTTTCCGTTCATGCGAGCTAGATCGTGTCCCAGCCATAGTCCCTGTGGAGTGGGGTTCACCACCTTCGTCGTTGTTCCGCTGCTAGAAGATTTCCGCTGCTACGAGTTGTTTCGCTGCTAGCATAGAGCAAGTGTAGTATCACAGGCGTAGTGTCGTCATGCTGATGTGATTCTTTGTAACATCAGACCCTTGTATTTATTCTTGTAATAAGAGCTGAGTTGTTCTATGTCAAGGAGTGCCGTATTCCAGAGACTTCTCCTCGATCTCTCGACTGGAATATGGGGCGTTCCAGTTTCTATGAGCCGGGGTGTCATAGGCTTGGTACCAGAGCAGGTTTGGCTGTAGGACGCCCTAGAACGCGCGAACGTTAGAAAGCGGTAGTATAGACCACAGTTGGTTTATTGCATTTGGTTGCGGCATTTGTTTGTTGCATAGCATGCATATAGCCTTAGTATTTGTGATAACGGTTTATCTGGTGAGTGTAGTTGGCATCGGTTCTCATCCACTACATCTCAACCTTTGCATTTCTCTAGTTCCTTTTTCTTTTGGTGTTTGGTGTCATTTCTGTCCCAGCTGAGTGATGCCAAGTGATCTCGACACTGTTTGCAAAAATGGTGCTCAGGTATCGCACCGATGTCTTTCTTTCAGTCCCATCTATCGTTTCGGTGATGGACATGTTTCTATCCCCGATCATTCTTTTGTCGTGTTGGCAACCCTTAATGATCTTAGTTATCAAGAAAGGGCAATGCCAGCAGCCTCAATTTTCCACGCTATCCTATTTCTTGGATGAGTACGGATCTTTTTCCGTCCGCTTGATAATAAAGTGGTTGCGACCTTCGTGTCCCACTACATTATTACCGAGTGCGTCCTCGCCCCCGAGCTAGTTCAGGTTGCCCCCTGGCTAAGCTTGCACTTGGTGTACTGCTGTTTACACCAATTCTTCCACACATTTATTTGTCCTCGTGCACATCGTCACGGCATGCTAGATCATAGAACCGGAGATCCCGCGTGTGCTTAAGTAGGCATGCATATTGTGTGACTAGCAGTAATATGTGACATTGATTGTGTGAATTGGTTGTTGTTGTGTGTTTTTTAGTTGAGTTTTCTTTCGCTTCTTTCTTTTTGGGCCGCGGTGTTACATTATTTTTCCTCTATAAAGAATTGCTCATCCACCGACACCGGACTTGAAGAAGCAATAAGGATTTCAAATATTTGGAAGATGCTCAGCTAAACATTTTGGTCTACCCAGTCAACTGCATTATAGCATTAATATCTATTCAGAATACCAATGGTGTGTTGAATTGATTATTAGCCTCGAGTCTACACCAGTACCAAATCCTCACAGCATTTATGATCCAGCCAGCAAAAAGACAAGTCAGGTTCAAGACCAATGATATATTTTCAGACAGAGGTATGGATCAGATACAAAGTTTTGGCTCAGCAATGCATGATGCTTGAAATATGTTATCCTCCAAAATAAAGTCAGAATATGAAATGCTCAAGGAAGATAGTCCAACTATTTTTCTCATGCAAATAATCAGCATCAGAATATTATGGGCATGTGTATGGATTTCAGTCTACATATCAGTATGAAGTGTTGAATATAAGAAACCCAGTATTCTTCCACATGCTATCGAAAGAAATTTATGATGCAAGGCTCCTCAATTTTCCTCATTATGATATGCAAACAATTTCCGGTCCACAATACCCGGTCTTTCACATCAAGACACCTCGGTAAAGGCTTCTGACAGATGGAAATGAATTGTTTTCTCAACAAGATGAGAAGCTTCTCAAGTACGGAACTCAGGCTTCTCCAGCACAATAATCATACAAAGCTTCATGTGTAAGCTATAGAGCCTTCTTCTGCACGATACCCAGACAAAATATTTGAGCAGAAGTTAACGAGTCTTCCTCAGCAAACTACTCGGATGGCTTCTCTCGTAAGTCATTCAGTCCGTGTCAGTACCACAATATTACACCATCCTCAGAGATTATATGATGAGTTGCCAATATATGGCAGCACCGCTGAAGAATCAGATCAGCAATAATTTTGTCAGAGATATACCTAAGAAAAGTAAGGATCCCACGACCTCCCAAGTCAGACAAAAGCAAATAAGCAGAGATACATCTCATGCAAGGAGCGATAATAATTGGAGATGACATCACAAAATCCATAGTCTTGACAAGGGTCATCAAGATCATTATTCCCGCAATTGACAAGGAGATGTTATAAAACCTTGTCACCTTCTTGTATGATTGGCCTCAGCAATGAGCTCTGTACAACTACAAACCCCAGGTATATGTCATATGTATGCGGACCCAAGTCAGAAAACAAGCACAAGGAATAATATCAAAAATATTGCACTAATCGCATCCATGGTCATATGAAGAATCAAGGACATGTGTGGCCAAGATATTTCCATAAGGTATCCTAACAAAGAAAATCATGACCGTAAAAAGGATGAGACTGACAGCAAGGTATGGTGATTTTTGCACGACCATCAGAGTCCGGATACCCAAGTCAGTTGAAAGCCATAATCCCATATGGATCCACAAAGGCATACTCTCAGCAGCCTACTCTATTTACAAGGTGAAAGTGCGTTATATCGACTAGAGGGGGGGTGAATAGGCGATTTTTATGAATTCTTCACTGAGGAATTTGCTGGTGAGGAAATTCCTTAGCGAAGAACTACTTGCAGCGGAATAAGTACTCAGAAGTAAACATAATAGGATACAAACATAGTCATCATGATGAAATGAAGACTAGCACAGAGTACAGAAAGCGTAAACACAGGATAACAAGATGAAGACAAACAGACTGAAGAAATTGAACTCAGGAATTTGTGAAAGTCTTCAGTCAAAGTCTTCAAGCACAGATATGAACAACATACAACACAGTCATGAGGAAATGAAGGAGTTGAGGAAATAGAACCAGTTAGTTGGTGAAGACAATGATTTGGTAAACCAGTTCCAACTGCTGTCTCAGTTGTACGTCTGGTTGGAGCGGCTGAGTATTTAAACTCGAGGACACGCAGTCCCGGACACCCAGTCTCTGAGCCGCAACTCAGGACACCCAGTCCTCACCGTATTCTCCTTGAACTAAGACCACGCAGGTCTCGTCCAATCACTCGTGGTAAGTCTTCAGGTGACTTCCAAACCTTCACAGACTTGGTCACTCGGCGATCCACAATTCCTCTTGGATGCTCTAGACCTTAACGCCTAACCGTCTAGAAGAAGCACAGTCTTCAAAGGTAACAAGCGTCGGATCCACGCAGGATCAATTTCTTCAGTGATGCTCAATCACTTGGGTTTGTGGGGGTTTGGTTTTGGGATTTTCCTCACTTGATGATTTTCGCTCAAAGTCCTCGGAGGATGGGTTGCTCTCAGATGACAAGTGTCAAGTTCTCTCGGAGCAGCCAACCAACTAGTGGTTGTAGGGGGCGGCTATTTATAGCCTAGGGAGCAGCCCGACATGATAAGACATAAATGCCCTTCAATGATATGACCATTAGGTGGATAGGATATTTTGGACAGCCGGTGCGCAGCACAGCAACGGTCGGAAATTTGACTCTCAAATTCCTCAGGGCTATCATGTTCCTCACTGTGTAGGCAATTCGCAGGGCGAATTCCTAACTCCTCAGTCAGAGCAAAATCCTCAGTGACCAGAAGAACCGCGTCTCTGTCCCTGAAGAAATTGACTGAACTGTATGAGATTTCCAATGGCTTCACTCGAAGGGATTGGTAGGTGTAGGATTTTGAGTTGAGCATCACATGGAAATTTTTCCTTAGTATTTCCTCGACCCCCTTTAACAGTACGATGTTTCCTATGACTCAAGAAAGAGAAAATGAAACTACGAAAACAAAAGTCTTCACGCTTCATATTCCTCGAATGAATACCAAGTCTTCAAGGTCACACCAATTTCTTCACTTTCAAAGTCTTCAGAAAGTCTTCAGAATATCAAAGTCTTCAGTCGAAGAACTTCATTTTTAGGGGTCGACTTTCTCTGTAAATATCAAACTCCTCATAGACTTATAGACCTGTGTACACTCACAAACGCATCAGTCACTTAACCTATAAGTCTTCAATACACCAAAATCACTAAGGGGCACTAGATGCACTCACAATCTCCCCCTTTTTGGTGATTGATGACAACATAGGTTAAGTTTTCAACGGGGATAAACATATGAAGTGTAAATACTGATATTGAGGAATTTGATTGCAAGATATACAAGAACTCCCCCTGAATATGTGCATAGTGAGGAATTTGCTTTTGAAGCAATGCACATTTGAAGAATTGAATCATGGAGATCTCCCCCTATATCTTGTAATTCATACACGCATTTGATATATAATATGAAGAATTTGAAATGCATGATGAAATATGGTGCCTGATGAGATTCGGCATGCATGCAATAATATTAACGAGGAATAGGCATGCAGAATAACACATCAAAAATATCAGAACACGATGCATCAAAGTCAGAGCACCATGCACCAACCAAAAGTATTAGGGCACCATCGGATTTAAGATTACAACTCGATCCAATAAAAAGTTTCGGAAGAACGAGAGTTGTAACTTAACAAAACGCCCATAATATAAACCCGCTTGAAGAATAACTCAGATTTCTCCCCCTTTGTCATCAAATGACCAAAAGGATCGAAACTGAGGACTAACGCCCCTGAAGAATTTCAAGTTGATAGAGGAGCGCCAGCGTTGTCGGGGTTGTTTGTTGAAGTAGGGCCTGCCGCAGTGTCGTCCAAATCTTCATGTTCATCAGTTTCACGCGATGTAGAATAAGAGCTGGCCACCAGATCAGGAACTTTGACTCTCTTGAATTTCTTCGGAGGTGGTGCAGACCAGTCAAATGCTTCCTGGAGACCCATAGTCTTCAGTTCTTCCGCGGAATATACATGAGTGAGAACAGCCCAGGTGCGGTTGAGGGTTTCATGAAGGTGATACTGATTTTTCTTCACTGCATTATGGCTTGAGGTCATGTTGTGAAGAATTGCAGCAAACTGACGCTTCACCCATTTGTGATTGCGATCAACCTTCTGATGAAGACTGAGGAGTAACTCACGGTCAGTCATCACCCTGGGTGCAGTTGCTTGAAGCTTTTGCTTGGCAGATGTATTTGAGGCAGTATCATGTGTTGCAGAATCGTCATTGGTGGAGTAGGATGTAGCGAGACGGAATTGACTATCCAATGGACGAGTGCCTCCATCGATCACAGCAGCTGCCTTGCCCTTATCATCAGATGATGAAACTGGTTGCTTGAGGACTTCAATGGGCGGAAAGTAGCTACCATGGTTCAGAGTGTCAGCCTTATAATTCAGTGAAGATCTTGCCCTTATGAATCTCATAATCCAAGGCGCATAGGGCTTCAGCTCAAATGGTGACATAGCAACATTAGCCAGAGTCCTCATGAAGAAATCATGGAAGTTGACGGGAACGCCATGAATGATGTTGAAAAGCATGTTCTTCATGATGCCAACGACATCTTCATCATTTGAGTCATGGCCTTTGATAGGACTCATTGTCTTCGTCAGGATGCGATAGACAGTCTGAGGCACATATAGCAATTCCTTGATGAGGAATTTGGTTCGTGGGGCCTGCCCTGGCTTCAAAGGCTTCATAAGCACTTGCATATAATGATCTGTCAGTTCACGGTCATTGTAGATGCAACGTGCGCTGGCATGAGGAGGATCAAGAGGAAGGACACGAAGCAATTCAGTTGCTGGTGCCTTATAGTGAGTGTTTTCTGTCATCCAATCCAGCACCCATGAATTGACATCTTCAGCATCTCCGGTGATATGCAAAGTGGCATAGAACTGAAGAATGAGTTCTTCATTCCAATCACAGATATCAGTGCAGAAATTCAGTAGTCCTGCATCGTGAATAACTCGGAGAACTGGCTCGAAGCACGGCAGAGATTCCATATCCACATGAGGAATATGTTCATGATCGAAGATTTTGTCCTTGTCAAAGAGTACTGAGGAATAGAAGTTGGCTTGTGTAGCAGTCCAGAAACGTCTCTTCCTTATGTGAGCAGAGTCATATGGATTGTAATCAGTGAAGAACACATGCTCAGAAAAGAAGTCTTCAGCCTTGAATTTTTGCTTGCTAGAGAACGGATTCTTCGGTTTGGGCAGAGGAGTGTCAGTGATTTGCAGCACAACCTCAGGAATCGCGATCTCAGGTGCTTCAGGCTGAGGAATTTCTGGTTCCTCTTCTTGTGCAGTTTGGGGATCAGCAGCAGGTTCTTCAGCACTAGCGGCTGGAACTTCTTCATGAACAAACAATGTGGGATGAGTTTCTTCAGAGCCCATTTGAACAGTTGTAGCCGGGGACTGAGGAATTTGTTGAATAGGAGTGAAGAGAGGAGTATTGGGATGCTGACTTTCCCAAAAGTCATCGTTCATCACTGGTGTAGTGCATCCAATATCCACATCTTCTTCTTCTTTTTCAATTTCCTCAACACCAGCCTCTTCAGCTGTGAACTGAGGCATAGGTGAGGAAACGACTGGCGTTGAAGGGAATGTTTCCACTTCAATTTCTTCATCAAACTGCTCTGAGGTAGCAACAGAATGATTTTCTTCATCAGATCCACTTGGGATCTTGTAGTCTTCTCCATAAGGAACAATTTCCTTAGACGACATGGAGGAAATGGGAACGGCATCAATGGGATTTTCAAGTGAGCTGGTCATTGGCTTCATTTTCTTCGCGGCCGAGGAATTTGACACAGCTGATGCCTTCCTTTTCTTCGCTGCAGCTCGCTCTGCAGCCTTGGTCTTCTCCACTTCATAAGCAGAAGGAAGAATTGGAGTTGGTGTTGGCGCGGGAGGAGCTGAGGACTGTGGTTCAGTTTCTTCAGGCGCAACAGGTGTAGTTGCCCTGATCTCTTCAGTTTCTTCAGGCACACCACTAGTGGATGCCCTGGGAATTTCTTCAGCGGCTGGAATGAAGTCATCAGCCCTGGAACTTGTATTCTCATCAGCAGGCTGAAAGTCATCAGCAGTGCTGGCATGTTCTTCAGCAGGCTGAGCAGAGTCTGCAGCCTGAGGATTTTCTTGTTGCGATGGGGCTGCAACCGTTGTCATTTTCTTCGTCAAATTGACGAATCTCACTTTGGCTCCTTGCCAATTAGCATTGTATGCATCGAAGTCCTTGTTGAGGGCTTGGGTCTCAGATTGAGCCTTGAGAAGTTCTTCAGGAGTTAGTCTGACGACGTTCTTCTTCAGAAGCTTCTCCTTTCTAGCTTGAGCTCTTTTTATCTCACGAGCCTTTTCAAACTTCCATTTCTCTTGAGAGATGAAATGGGTCAGCATATGACTTTGACCAAGAGTCAGAGGCAGATCGGGCATTGGAGTGTTTGGATCCTGATGCCATAAGTCAATGTAGTCGAGGATCTTCTTTGGATCCAGAAGTAGAGGCACAGGTGTTCGTTTGGCTCTGGCGGCCTTTGCTTGTCTATCTCTGATGATTTCTGCAAGTTCTTCCTTAGATGCCTCGTCATCAGAGGGCACTTGGAACGCAACCTGTTTCTTTCTTGGACTTGGCCGAGGACCGCATCCAGCTGTTGCTTTTGTCTTCAGCAGAGTGGGGCCTGATGAGGACATTGATGCAGCTGAGGAACTCGCTGAGACACCATAAGCAATTGAGAAACCCTGAGTCCTTTGACATGTAGCCAGATGCACAGGAGTTGAGGACTTGGAGGGAGCTGCTGAGGACTTTGGTGGAGCAGCAGTAGTCTGAGGAATTTGCCGTGAGGGCGCGACTGAGGAACTTGGCCGTGAGGGCGCTGATGGTGAAGCACTTGGCTTGCGAGCAGGCTTCTTCGGCATTGATTTCCTCGGCTTGACCGAGGTCTCAGCGGCGGCAGCAGCAGCAGAATCCTCATTAAATTTCCTCACTGCCTCCTTGGCTTGTCTTGCCAGTTTTGCTTGGCGCCTAGCCCATTCTTCAGGAAAGTCTTCACCACTTTTGATGCTAGTGGGATCAGCGACTTGGCCAGGTGCCAATGGAGCTCTTGGGCATGGAGGATTTAAGGCGAATTTCTTCATGTAATTAGGAGTAACATATCGATATTCCCTCCATTCTCGTGCCCATCTTCGTTCAATCCTCTGAATGCGCACTTTGCGCTGATTCTTGTTTTCTTTGCCAAACTTGGCTTCATCAGGTGTGCAGTAATCCTTGTATATTTCATCAGGGATCTCGAAAGCAGTCATGACCTCCGGTTTCTTTCCTCCTTTCTGCGGTCTCTTGCCTTCTGCCATTTTCTTCAGATGAGGAATTTGAACAATAGAACACTCTGAAGAAGTATGCAGTTTTTCTTCGAGGAACGCTGCAAATGAGTTAAGTTGATGAGAACCAAACTTGTACCAACTAGGCCTACGCCAATGGCCGCACCTCACGGACGAAATGTTTGAAACTTCTCCCTGCTTCTCGAACAAACGGATGAAAACTCGCAAAGCGACACACAAATGATTTGTACACCTTCTTTGCTAGGCTAAGCGTAATGGGAGTATCATAGGTAGTATCATGCATGCCAACTAGGTAATTTTAATGAGTTGTCATAGAATTAAATGAAGAAAGAGAGGGTTAAGTATCATATCATGATACCTTATCATAATAAATGCTATGCTACTATGTGTCATGCATGACAATAAATAAAATACTAGTATATGCATATGGTACTAGTATATGATACTACCTCTGTAATGCGTGCATAGTATCATAAGTTAGTATCATGCATGCTTGACACAAAGTAGTACAATACTTAATATGATACGATATCATGACAGGATACCACACCCTCTCTTTCCTCATTTACCTGTGTGCCACATCATCCAAAAAGTCTAGTTGGCATGCATGATACCGCTTATGATACTCCCATTACGACCAGCCTTAGGCTGGCCATATACAGTGGGGGTATCATAGCCGGTATCATGCACTCGTCAATAGCAAATATGATGATGTGGCAAAGAAGTAACATAGGTAGATACCATAACATAATAAATATGCTATACAACTTTGTGGCATGCATGGCCATAAATACGGTCATCTATGATACTACTCTATGATACTATGCACTATGAAGGTACATACGTAGTATCATACATTAGTATCATATGCATGATACTATAGTATATGATACTCCCCACTATAAGGTTGGCCATAGTGGTGGTACCATAGCCGATATCATGCACTCGGAAATAGCAAGTATGCTGATGTGGCAAAGAATTAAAGAAGTTAGAGAGGGTTAGAGTAACATATAGGTAGATACCTTATCATGTTAAATGCGATGCTAATTTGTGTCATGCATGGCAATAAATATGATCATCTATGATACAACTCTATTATACTATGCACTATAATTAAAGGTAGTATCATATACTAGTATCATATATATATATGCATGATACTAGTATATGACACTCTCCGCTATGAGTAGCCTAAGTATAGAGCCTAACTAAAACACCCACATGTAGTTGTAGTAGGGTTTTTGACTTTATATGCACTAAAATGCAAGGTAAGTGCAAAGAATGACTTAAACATAGCAGACGAGACCTGAAATGGGCCGGAAAATCAAACCAAGGGTATATCGGAGATTGTTTACCATGATTTTTTTCAAGGCGGAAAAATGTAGTAACTGACGATTTTGAGTCTGAAGTGCCGCGTCTCCTTTTGGAAACTATGATCCTTCTTGTGAGATGCTCTGGTATGGAAGGCACGAGCAGCAAAACTTGTGCCAAACTTTACCAAAAATTTTCCATGCGATCGTGAAAGCACGCCACAGTGACACATTGATTTTCGTTATTTTCCGGACTCTATATGCATTTCCTCCTCTGCATTCCTAGACCTGCAAATTAGCTCAGGTGAGCATTGATTTTCTTCTACAATGAAAGCACCATGGGAAAAAAAGATTTTTGTCTTGAAGATGAAAAAAGAAGGGTAACCAGCTTGTAATAAAAAGGAAAAAGGGGTAACCTGTTATCCGGGTATGCAATATTTCTCTAGCACGCTAGCAGTTAAGAAAAATCCATGTCAAGTTAGACAGAAGTACGTGAACTGATAGAACATTCAGAATTGTTGGAATATGAAAAATACCTTATTCCTTGTCACTACCAGAATCACCCCCTATGCCGATGGCCAGGGCCGTCGGCATATCCCTCAATCCCGTCGGGACAGACCTATGCCGACGGCCCCCATCGGCATAGGGCCGTCGGCAACATATACGTCGGCGTAGCCCGGGAGGCCGTCAGCATAGAAAGGCCGTCGGCATAGTAGATTTCCCGACGGGGGCCGTACATCTATGCCGACGACCCTGGCTGTCGGCAACGTCCACGTCTAACGGCGGCCGCCATCAAGTATGACCAGTGCCTGGTCGCCACATGGCACACCTATGCCGACGGCCTAGCCGTCGGCATAATTTGAAACTAAGCCGACGGCTAGGCTGTCGGCATAGGTATGCCCCATGGGGTCCAGCCGTTACGTGGGCTAGGGATATGCAGACGGGCTAGCCGTCGGCTTACTTTCAAACTATGACGACGGCTAGGCCATCGGCATATCCCTTCCTCAAGAGCTACCTGTTGCTGACAAGTGGCATCTATGCCGTCGGCCTAGCCGTCGGCTTAGTTCAAAAACTATGTCGACGGCTAGCCGTCGGCATAGATGCCACGTGTCAGCAACTGGTAGCTCATGCCAGCCCTATGTCAATGGCATAGCCGTCGGCAAAGCTTCCATTTGTTTTTTGTTTTTGTTTTTTCTGTTTGTTTTCAGATCGATTCAATTCAAATATACAGCACATATCAGCAGATATATATGATGGAAATAGACATGTAGAACACATCAGGATATCATCCGGCACCATCCCATCATCACAATCATAAGCATAAGCATATAAAGAAGCACACAAGTCATCTAAAGGATCATCACCACACACAAGTCATCTAAAGAAACATAAGCGTAAGCACACAAGTCCCCGAAAGGCTTAAGCGCCAGGACATCGAGCACCGCGGAGGTCGTCACCGCCAAGAATGCCAAAACCCAGGTCGTCACTGCTAGCGGCAGTGCTACCGCCAAGACCACCTGCACCTCCGCCTCCACCTCCATGGATCGGAGTGGTCGGGGTCCGTGTCTCGGGAGTGCTGCGAAGACCATCGCCAATGGTAGATCCACCTGTTCCCTGGATGTTGAAAAGACATATTAACGGGATATATGATTGTGTTGAAAGGCATGACATGCTTTGGGTGAATAGATTGGGGATGAACTAACCGGCGAGGGGCCAGCGTGCTGTGCCACAACCTCCTCAAAGGTCAGCAGCACTTAGTTTTGCTGGACGACATTGTGCTGGCTACAACTGAGGACACCTGCCGGCCGCCATATCCTGAAAAGCCTGATGCATCTGGCGATCCCCCTCCACTTGGTGTTCATAAAGCCTCTCATGCCACACCATGGTCTCCTGGCGTGTGTACTCCAGGTAGGCCTACGGTATGACATGATGGAACTCATAAAACTACTAAATGCAGAAAATAAAATGAGCAATGAAGATAAGAGGGAAAATACTTACAGATTGTTGCTCCTGAAAGAGGGACTGTGCACTGGTCACTGGCTGGCTCGTGCGCTGGCTCAGGCTCGGGTCGATCCGACGGAGCTGTGTGTAGGAGATAGTAGGAGTGATCACAACATCAAGAACCGCCTCCCGACCGTGCTCCTTGGGCCCCATGCCCACCACCGCCCTCTTGTCCAGATCCGCCGCAATGGGGTCAGGTGTGTCAGGATGTAACTTCAGATACGCTTCGGAGTAGGCCTTCTTCCTCCCCGCGGTCTTCTTGTCGTAGTACTTGGGCTCGCCAGGCTTGGAGTCCTTCCGCGTATGGGCGATCTCCCACGCCTGCATGTGTGAGAGCGGCCGCTTCAGTTTCTCCTCCTGCACCACCAAACAGAGGTTAGTCATAAATAAGAAAGTGATGGTAAATAGAAGAAGAAGGATGTTTAATGGGGTTAGTCATACATTAACTGCCTTGTGGAGATAGTGGTTTCGGTTTCCCTGAGCATGTACTCCCTCGTTCCCTCGGTTAGCCTTGTTTTTGACTCTCATAGCCGCCCAGGCTCCAGCCTCATCACACCAAAGATCCACCAATGCCGCCCAGGACTCGTCTATTCCATAACACCAATTTGGTAACACCTACATAATGAAAGCATAATGGCATGTCAACACGAAACGGTGAAATGTACCACAAGGTAATGAAAGCATAATGAAAAATCTTTTATACTTACCTTCAAGAACTCGTCCATATCCAAGGTAATGCCCATCCTCCGCGCGTCTTCCTTGGTCATCTTCACACCAAGATAGTTGTGATGGTATGTCGAGATGGCCACATAGCGCACCTCGTACTGCATCTGGCGGGCCTTCTTCTTGCATTGGCGCAGCATGATCTGGTCCGCTCTAGCCCTGTGCTCCGGAAGAACTCGATAGAATTTCTACAATCATGCATGAAACAAGAACGGAAGAAGCCATGAGTTAAATCATTCATGAAACTAGAATGGACTTGTGCTTCTGAAGAGAACTCACCCAGAAAGTGGTGATCACGACCTTGGCATGGGTCCCATGGTCCGCGTGGAGGGCCGCTTCCCAGTGCTCCCAGCTTGTGGCCAAGACCCGATGGTCCGGGTGCCTGATTGGATCCAGACAGTACAACCCCGGCCAGTGTAACTTTAGCAAGACGGTGATGAGGCCGTTGGGAATATGGACCCCTTTAGAATATATCCAGTTGCTGCAAAAGAATGAACTATTAGCATGTGACAAGCAAAATAAATAACAACCGGAATGAGCATGTGACAAGCAAATTAATGAAATTATTATAAAGTGGCACTTACTCTTTCCCCGTGGGCTCAATGAGCCACTTCTGCTCCTTAGTAGCAGGAACCTGCTTTGGTAGCTTTGCGTTACCATGCAGCCACCCCTTGTTGTCAACCCCCTCCCCGCCACCACCATCATCCCCGCCACCACCATCATCCCTGCCACCACCATTATCCTCGCCTCCCTCCCCCTCCCCAACCTCCTCCTCATCCTCCTCCTCCTCGTCCTCCTCCTCCACCTCCTCCTCGGCCCCATCCCGAACCACCTCCTCCTCCTCGTCTGCCTCGTCCTCGTCCTCCTCCTCCTCCTCACCAGAGCAGGGTACCTCACTAGAGGAGGGTACCTCACTAGAGGAGGGCCTCGAAGACCACACCCCTAAGCCGGTGAGGGTGCGCTCTTTCTGGCCGCGACCCCCTGTAGTGGCTCTCCCCCCACGACCTCTCCCTCTAGGGGCTCTCCCCCTGCCCCCTCCTCCTCTAGGGGCACCTCTCCCTCGACCTCCCTGTGAGGAGTCATCGTCAAGTAGCCGGGGGGAGGATTACGTGCTCGACCACTCTGACTAGGCAGGCCGACGACCTTGCGTAGGAAACCCACGTCGTCGGCCTTCCCCTTGCCCATGTTCCACGAACCTGCACTGAAAACAGAATAAGAAATTAGTAAATTAATGAAATGAAGGAAAAGTCATGATAATAAAAACATTAATAAAAATGTATAAAAAGGCATATTCCTAAACTATAGAAAAAAGATTTGAAACGTACATCTGCTAGAAACCATATGAATCATCACTGTTGTAACCTCTTTCTCGGTCTGTCTCATCATCACTATCAATCATATCATCTTTGTTGTCTGACGGAGGTGGAGGCTCTTCCTCATCGTCAGCGTCTTCGTTTAACTTTTCTAGATTAAGTATGTCATTTTCATTGACAATGGTCTCACCATCATTCCGTGCATCGTCGTCGTTTGGATCCACATCATCATCACCCAATGGTCTAGCATCATTGTTTCTAACCACATCATCATCATCAGGTTGCTCTTGATAGAACACTCCCTCGTATGTCATGGGGGTAATGTTGTAGTAATCGTCTTCATTCGGGTTCGGTAGCTTACCATGTGGCGACACCTTGAACACAACTTCCCAACCCTTTAGGTACTCTTTCTGGCATGGGTAAGGCAGATAATATACTTGTGTAGCTTGGGTAGCCGCAATGAAGAGATCGGCTCTGGCATAGACGGTTGATGGTTTAACTTTGACCAAACCAATGGAAGGCGTATGTTTTACCCCCTCCCGCGGATCGAACCATCGACATTTGAACACAGGCAGACTTAGGGTCTCGCGCCCCTGGTGGAATTGAATCTCGTATATATTTTGTACCATTCCATAGTAGTCTACTGAATTTTGACCGGGGGTGTACACTCCGGTATTTATAGTTTTGGGATCAGGCCGGCTGTTCTGGTGCTCCTCTATATGGAAGCGATACCCATTCACATCATACTTTTTACATGTCATGAAGGCAGGGTCAAAACGCATGGAAACCCACCTCAATTCATCATCCATAGACATGTTCGGATCTTTTCCCTACAAGTATAATTGAAATTGTTGGGTGCATTAGTTAACTAATAAATGTTGAACTAGTTATTTAATAGGGGAGTGTGGAAAATTACTTTCTCCATGAACCAAGCAACAAAATTTTTACGTCCAGGGTTTCCATGACAGAGAAGAGTAAGTGCCTCCGCCTCAGTAGGAGGATTCATTCTCGTCCATTCCTCTTGAATGAAATCACTAGAAAAAAGAATTGCGGTGTTAGACCGGGACTAAGTGAACATAAAACATGATGATGTGGAAGACATAAAGGAATGGTGTAGTGGTATTACCTCATCCACACTTCCTCAACTTCCTTGATGTTGTGCAAGATATAGAACATGAGGTCCTCCCACTCTTGTCGTGGCATGTTATAAGGTTTCGAGGCCCCAGCCATCCCACCTTGCGCGTTGAATAGATGGAGCCTGGGTTGATACTTTGGCTCTTCTATATTGTATCGAGGCACCTTGTTATGCAGATGGGGAACGTGGTCTGCATAGTATGATATCCTGAGGTCTGACACCTCCTCTAGGATAACTGCCTCAGCTATGGAAGCTTCAATCTTAGCTCTGTTTCCACATTTCTGTCATAGATGCTTGTTCTGTCTCTCAGGGCCGTACTGCCAGCTATTCTGCATAGGCCCGCCCAACAATACCTCGTTCACGAGGTGCAGAATGAGATGTGTCATCTGTGTAAAGAAGCCTGGCAGAAAGATCTTCTCTAGCTTGACTATCAACTCCGGTGCCTTCTTATGCAATTTTTCAATCACGTCTTTACTTACTTCTTTAGCACAGAGCATGCGGAAGAAATGGCTTAGCTCGGCAAGCACTTGCCAGACATGCTCGGGGATATAGCCTCGAACCATCACCAGCATTATCCACTCAATCCATACATGGTAGTCATGACTCTTCAGGCCGGTCACTTTGCCCGTTAAAAGATTGACTCCCTTACTTATATTTGATGCATAACCATCCGTGAACTTCAAAATGTGTTTCAGCCAGATAAGTACTTCCTTTTTTTCTGGCGGTTTAAGGACAAAGTCAGCATCTAGCTTGAACTAGTTTTTTCGACCGCCTGTGGGAGGCTTCATGTTCAGACGTGGTCTATCATAAATTCTCTGTTGATCGGCTCTAGCTTTAACGTTATCCTTCGTCTTATCAGGAATGTTGAGGATCGTGTGGAAAAGGGACTCTGCCACATTCTTTTCGGTGTGCATCACATTGATATTGTAAGGAAGTTTGAGGTCCTTGAAATAGGGAAGCTGCGAGAAGGGGGTAATGTGAGTCCAATTGTGCGTCTCACCATATCCCTCGAAGCCTTTGGCTTTGGCTTTGGCTTTGCATTTGACTTTAGGCTAGAGAGCTTTTAGCTGAGCAAGAACATCTGCCCCCAAAAATGTTGGAATCTCGGTTACTTCATGAACAACCCGGCCTTTCGTGAAGTTCTTCTTGTCTTCCCTGTCTGGATGGTCTGGAGGGAGGAACTGTCGATGCAGGTCAAAGGCTACATACTTGCCACCCTTACTCAGCCAAATCATTCGCAGAGCCTGCATGCACACTGGGCATGGAATCTTCCCACTTGTACACCATCCGCAGAATAGAGCATAGCCGGGAAAGTCATGCATGCAATAGTGCAACCAAACTTTCATCAAGAAATTTCTCTGCAGATCCCGGTCGTATGTCAACGTCGGAAAGTACCAAGAATGGTGCAAAGCATCCACCAGCGGCTGCATAAACACACCCAATTGCTTCCCCGGATAATCAGGCCCCGGAATGATGAGCGACAAGAACATGGTCTTGCGTTGCATTAGGGCACCGGGAGGAAGATTGAGTGGAATTAAAAACACGGGCTAGCAGCTGTATGGATTGGATGACATACCATATGGATTCAACCCATCACCTGATACGGCTATTCTGACATTCCCAGCCTCGGCTGCTTCCTCGGGGTATTCTTCATCGAACGACTTCCATGCTTCCCCTTCTGATGGATGTACGATTCTTTTTGGATTGTACCTTATACCTTCCTTGTGCCACTTCATCATTTTTGTAGACTCCTTCGTGATGAAAAGGTGTTGCAGTCTTTTATAAAATCAAGATATCGAAGAACCTTAACGGGGATGGTTAGCTACTTTTTCTCACCATCCTCACCGACCACCTCAATGTACCGAGACGAACCGCACTACCTACAGTACTTGTCATCCGCATACTCATGCATAAACAAAAGGCAATTCTTCGGGCAAACATCTATTTTCTCATAATCCATAGAGAGTGCCATCATGATTTTCTTTGTATCGTACATGCTTTTCGGCAGTTCATGACCCTCAGGGAGGCTGTTAGCCCATACTCCCAAGAATTCTTCGAAGCATTTCTGGCTACAGCCGTACTCAGCCTTGACTGCAATCAGTTGCAAGATGGCATCCAGCAGAGATATTTTCACACCCGCATAAAGAGGTTTCTTCAACGAGGCCAAGACCTCCAAGAAGGCCTTTGCGGTTGCCTCCGGCTCCTTTGGTTCATTCTTTGAAGGTGTCGCATTTGCCGTTTCTGCAACAATGACATCATCTAGCATGTCCCTGACCCCGTCGTCCTCATATCCATCGATGCGTTGTCGCATCACCTCCTCTCTACCACGGTCCTGATCGGCTATGTTTATCGGCGGCAAGTCAAAGTTTGGCATATATCCATGCGTGTGAAGGTGCTCACTCATGTTCGTATGATTTCTACGGTGACGTCTGGCACATCTCGCACAGGGGCATGGTGGGATAATTCTCATTGGACGACGGAATATCTCCTTCAAATACACATCGGTTTTCGCGATCCACTCTGATGTTACTCGATTCCGACGGATAAAACCACTGTACATCCACTGATTATCTGCCATCCTCTGCTTTTTTGCAAGCCACACAACATAATTAAGGATTCACTTAAATTAATCACATCAAATTTTCAGTTTCTACCGCGTTGAATCCACCTACATCTCTAATAGGTAAAGATGGGTCCTAATCCCACCCGAGGATGTGTAGATTGAGTATGTTCTCCAATCTACCCCGTTCCGAGACAAAATTTTGGCAGCACCTCCTCGCTGTTCTCCAGATACACGTCTCGGCATAGCCGAGAAAATGTGCTCCGGACAACAATGGGGAGGCGCCGCCAAAATCCTGTCTCGGAATGGGGTAGAACATGGAGAACATACCCAATCTACAGATCCTCGGGCTGTCCATGGAAAACGCTGGACAATCCGAAAGAGCTGCGGTGATAAATATGCAATTGAATGCATATTTATCGATGCAACCCTTTCAGACGGGAGACGCCTAAGTTACGCCAGTTGACTTGAGAATGAAATCTAGTGACATGATTAAAAGAGCGTAGGAGGTGTAGGTGGATTTCTAGCTCACCCTCGGCTGTAGAGGAAGTAGTCGAACAGAGGAGGGACGATCCGTGACCAACAACTCCGATGACTGTGGCCGGCGGCCTCCGGGGGCTGGCATGCCACCAAATCTTGCGTAGGCGGCCTCTCACAAGTCTGGAAGTGTTGTGGCGGGTGCAAATGTTGGGGAACGTAGTAATTTCAAAAAAATTCCTACGCACATGCAAGATCAGGGTGTTGCATAGCAACGAGAGGGGAGAGTGTTGTCCACGTACCCTCGTAGACCGAAAGCGGAAGCGTTAGAACAACACGGTTGATATAGTCGTACGTCTTCACAGCCCGACCGATCAAGTGCCGAAACTACGGCACCTCCGAGTTCTAGCACACGTTCGGCTCGATGACGATCCCCGGACTCCGATCCAGCAGAATGTCGGGGAAAAGTTCCGTCAGCACGACAGCATGGTGACGATCTTGATGTTCTACCGTCGCAGGGCTTTGCGTAAGCACCGCTACAATATTATCGAGGACTATGGTGGAGGGGGGGCACCGCACACGGCTAAGAGATCAAGAGATCAATTGTTGTTGTGTCTATGGGGTGCCCCTGCCCCCGTATATAAAGGAGCAAGGGGGGACGCGACCGGCCAAGGAGGAGGGCGCGCCAAAGGGGGGAGTCCTACTCCCACCGGGAGTAGGACTCCTCCTTTCCTTGTTGGAGTAGGAGAGAAGGAAAGAGGAGGAGAGGGTGAAGGAAAAGGGGGCTGCACCCCTTGTCCAATTTGGACCAGAGGGGGGGCGCAGGCCTCCTTCCTTTTGGCCTCTCTCCTCTATTCCCGTATGGCCCAATAAGGCCCATATACTCACCGGCGAATTCCCGTAACTCTCCGGTACTCCCAAAAATACCCGAATCACTCGGAACCTTTCCGAAGTCCGAATATAGTCGTCCAATATATCAATCTTTACGTCTCGACCATTTCGAGACTCCTCGTCATGTGCCCGATCTCATCCGGGACTCCGAACTCCTTCGGTACATCAAAACTCATAAACTCATAATATAACTTTCATCGAAACCTTAAGCGTGCGGACCCTACGAGTTCAAGAACTATGTAGACATGACCGAGACACGTCTCCGGTCAATAACCAAGAGAGGAACCTGGATGCTCATATTGGCTCCCACATATTCTACGAAGATCTTTATCGGTCAAACCGCATAACAACATATGTTGTTCCTTTTGTCATCTGTATGTTACTTGCCCGAGATTCGATCATCGGTATCTCAATACCTAGTTCAATCTCGTTACCGGCAAGTCTCTTTACTCGTTATGTAATGCATCATTCCGTAACTAACTCATTAGCGACATTTCTTGCAAGGCTTGTAGTGATGTGCATTACCGAGAGGGCCCAGAGATACCTCTCCGACAATCGGAGTGACAAAACCTAATCTCGAAATACGCCAACTCAACATGTACCTTTCGAGACACCTGTAGAGCTCCTTTATAATCACCCAGTTACGTTGTGACGTTTGGTAGCACACAAAGTGTTCCTCCGGTAAACGGGAGTTGCATAATCTCATAGTTGTAGGAACATGTATAAGTCATGAAGAAAGCAATAACAACATACTAAATGATCAAGTGCTAAGCTAACAGAATGGGTCAAGTCAATCACATCATTCTCCTAATGATGTGATCCCGTTAATCAAATGACAACTCATGTCTATGGCTAGGAAACTTAACCATCTTTGGTTCACGAGCTAGTCAAGTAGAGGCATACTAGTGACATTAAGTTTTTCTATGTATTCACACATGTATTATATTTCTGGTTAATACAATTCTAGCATGAATAATAAACATTTATCATGAAATAAGGAAATAAATAATAACTTTATTATTGCCTCTAGGGCATATTTCCTTCAATCTCCCACTTGCACTAGAGTCAATAATCTAGTTCACATCGCCATGTGATTTAGCACTAATATTCACATCTGTATGTCATTAATACCCATAGTTCACATCGTCATGTGATCAACACTCAAAGGGTTTACTAGAGTCAATAATCTAGATCACATCGCTATGTGATTAACACCCAAAGAGTACTAAGGTATGATCATGTTTTGCTCGTGAGAGAAGCTTAGTCAACGGGTTTGTCACATTCAGAGCCGTATGTATTTTGCAAATATTCTATGTCTACAATGCTCTGTACGGAATTACTCTAGCTAATTGCTCCCATTTTCAATATGTATCCAGATTGAGACTTAGAGTCATTTGGATCAGTGTCAAATCTTGCATCGATGTAACTCTTTACGTCGAACCTCTTGTCACCTCCATAATCGAGAAACATACCCTTATTCCACTAAGGATAATTTTGACGAATGTCTAGTGATCTACTCCTAGATCACCATTGTACTCCCTTGCCAAATCAGGGCATAGTATACAATAGGTCTGGTCCATGGCATGGCATACTTTTATAGAACCTATGATTGAGGCATAGGGAATGACTTTCATTCTCTTTCTATTTTCTGCCATGGTCGGGATTTGAGTCTTACTCAATTTCATACCTTTGCAACACAGGCAAGAACTCTTTCTTTGACTATTCCATTTTGAACTACTTCAAAATCTTGTCAAGGTATTTAATCATTGAAAATCTTATCAAGCGTCTTGATCTATCTCAATAGATCTTGATGCTCAATATGTAAGTAGCTTTACTGAGGTCTTTCTTTTAAAGAACTCCTTTCAAACACTTCTTTATGCTTTCCAGAAAAATTCTACATCATTTCTGATCAACAATATGTCACTTACATATACTTATCAGAAAAGTTGTAGTGCTCCAACTCACTTTATTGTAAATACAGACTTCACTACAAGTCTGTATAAAACTATATGCTTTGATCAACTTATCAAAGCGTATATTCCAACTCTGAGATGCTTGCAACAGTCCATAGATGGATCGCTGGAGCTTGCACATTTTGTTAGCACCTTTAGGATCGACAAAACCTTCTGGTTGCATCATATACAACTCTTCTTTAAGAAAACCATTAAGGAATGCAGTTTTGACATCCATTTGCCAGATTTCACAAAATGTGGCAATTGCTAACATGATTCGGACAGACTTAAGCATCGCTACAGTTGAGAAAATCTCATTGTAGTCAACACCTTGAACTTGTCGAAAACCTTTTTGCGACAAGTCGAGCTTTGTAGATAGTAACACTACTATCAGCGTCTGTCTTCCTCTTGAAGATCCATTTATACAATATGGCTTGCCGATCATCGGGCAACTCCACCAAAGTCCACACTTTGTTCTCATACATGGATCCCATCTCAGATTTCATGGCCTCAAGCCATTTCATGGAATCTGGGCTCATCATCGCTTCCTCATAGTTTGTAGGTTCATCATGGTCTTGTAACATGACTTTCAGAACAGGATTACCATACCACTCTGGTGCGGACTGTACTTTGGAAGACCTACGAGGTTTTGTAGTAACTTAATCTGAAGTTTCATGATCATCATCATTAGCTTCCTCACTAATTGGTGTAGGAATCACTGGAACTGATTTCTGTGATGAACTACTTTCCAATTCGAGAGAAGGTACAAATTACCTTATCAAGCTCTACTTTCCTCCCACTCACTTCTTTCGAGAGAAACTCCTTCTCTAGAAAGGATCCTTTCTTAGCAACAAATGTTTTGCCTTCGGATCTGTGATAGAAGGTGTACCCAACAGTTTCCTTTGGGTATTCTATGAAGACGCACTTCTTCGATTTGGGTTCGAGCTTATCAGGTTGAAACGTTTTTCACATAAGCAGCTATCTCTAATGCATAACCCTAAAATGATAGTGGTAAATCGGTAAGGTACATCATAGATCGCACCATATCCAATAAAGTGCGGTTACGACGTTCGGACACACCATTACGTTGTGGTGTTCCATGTGGCTTAAACTGTGAAACTATTCCCACTACAATAAATATGTCAACTAGTGACCTTCTGTCAGTGACCCTGGAAGAATTGGTCATAGATCTATGACCATTTGAGACCAATTGGTCAAAATCTGTTCGGGGGGCTCCAAAACCTAAACCATTGCGACCATTTTGGTCAGAAAGGTCGTGATTTCCTTACATGAAATGGTCATAAAGCAAATAGTGCTGGTCCGCTGCCTTATTTCTAGTTGTTAACGACCAATATAGATGGTCATAGCCTTGTAGATTGTGGTGGGTTGTGATGACTAAGCGCCATCTCATCAGTTTTGCCTATGGGTCATGTCCATGTGTCAATTTTTGTCCTAGGTTGTGAAGCAACCTATATTTCTGTTATTCCAAAAATTCCCAAAAAAATCTCATAAATTGTTTGGATCATATCTTCATCAAATATGTCAAAAACATTCCTTGCCTAGTTCAAAAATAACTCAATAATATTCATTTTCCTATTCTGTTCAGAGCAGCACTTTGTGAAGGAAGTACCACTTTGGCATGTCCAAATGGTATCCATTTTCTACAGTGCTTTCCAATGCCCAAATAACCATCCTCCACCAAATGCCAGCTCAATCCATTCATTATTTTGAGCCCAGCTTCAACATTCGTATTTATGTCCAGTGTGGTACTTTGCAAAGCAAGTACCACCTAGGGTCCTCCTTTTTAGCTGAATGTGAAGACGGTCTTCTTATTAACTGATCATCCTCAGCCAAAGCTCACGCACATTAGCCATGTGCATTTCCCGTACCGCTAATCAAACACTTAGCTGCTTATTCATGTTTGAGCATCGATGGGTCTCCTCGTGAGAATCTTATGTTTGTTATTTTCTTCCTAGCACCTACCTGGGGAGTGTCCAACCCACTAGACATGCCTAGGCCGCCCAGAACACATGGCAACGCCACGGTCAAGCGGTGACCACGCGGCGGGCATGCGAGTTTACGCGCTCTAGAGTTGGGGCCCTCGGCCACCGTCCAAACCTCGACGTATCACCACCAAACCATGTATTTATGATTAAATAGTTACTTATATAACTAGAAATGATTTTTGGAAAAAAATAAATAGCAAACTATGAGGTAGTTGCAGTTCAAATTTGACCCACTTCCTGCTGAATCGGCAGGAATTTGTCTTTTTCACCAGAGGTGGATCAAAACTTTTGACACCCAACCATTTTGTCAATTGTGCATTATATATGGCCTAGTGTTTTATAAAATTGATTAGGTCCAATTTTGCAACAAATATATGGTAGGTCCTTCACAAAAAAACTCATTTTGGGCACTCGAAAAAATGGAAAATGAATTTTTCGTGCAAAGAAAATGAAAACTTCCTTAGGCAACATTGTTTGTCATTCCAAGATGCACCCTCGTGCACGATATGAGATCATTTGAACAAACTATGCCATGAATGTGGCTATAAGATTGGTCATTTGGCTTGAAAGCCATGAATCTTCACACATGATAGCTCATTTCTGAGAACACTTTTTAAAAATAATTACCGTATTACAAGTTTATTATTTTTCCTAGAAACTTGGTCACATATAATGACATAATGCGGAGGTTTTCCAATTTTTTGATTTTTTTGAATTTTTTATGCCCGTTTCAAAATGCGGTCAAAACGGCTGGAATGACCGTTCCTAGCTAGTGGTTGAATCTTGGAATTTTTTTGGTGTTTCTCTGATTAAATAGATACTTATTTACCTAGAAATGATTTTTGGAAAAATAAAGAGCAAACTACGAGGTAGCTACAGTTCAAATTTGACCCTCTTCCTCCTGAATCGACGGGAATTTGTCTTTTTCACCAGAGGTGGATCAAAACTTTTTACACCCAACCATTTGGACAATTGTGCATTAAATATGTCCTAGTATTTTAGAAAATTGATTTGGTACAATTTTGCAACAAATATATGGTAGGCCCTTCACAAAAAAACCTCATTTTGGGCACTCGAAAAATGGAAAACGAATTTTCCGTGCAAAGAAAATGAAAACTTCCTTAGGCAACATTGTTTGCCATTCCAAGATGCCCCCTTGTGAACGATATGAGATCATTTGAAAAAACTATGCCATGAATGTGACCATAAGATTGATCATTTGGCTTGAAAGCCATGAATCTTCACGCATGATAGCTCATTTTTTAGAACACTTTTTAAAATAATTGTCGTATTACAAGTTTATAATTTTTACTGGTAACTTGGCCGCATATGATAAAACAATGCGAAGGTTTTCCAATTTTTTGATTTTTTTTGAATTTTTTATGCCTATTTCAAAATGCGGTCAAAACGGCGGGAATGACTGTTCCTAGCTAGTGGTCGAATCTTGGAATTTTTTTGGTGTTTCTCTAATTAAATAGATACTTATGTACCTATAAATTATTTTTGGAAAAAATAAAGAGCAAACTATGAGGTAGCTACAGTTCAAATTTGACCCGCTTCCTACTGAATTGGCGGGAATTTGTCTTTTTTTCACAGAGGTGGATCAAAACTTTTTACACCCAACCATTTGGTCAATTGTGCATTAAATATGGCCTAGTATTTTAGAAAATTGATTTGGTCCAATTTTGCAACAAATATATGGTAGGTCCTTCACAAAAAAACTCATTTCGGGCACTCGAAAAAATGGAAAATGAATTTTTCGTCCAAAGAAAATGAAAACTTCCTTAGGCAACATTGTTTGTCATTCCAAGATGCACCCTCGTGCACGATATGAGATCATTTGAACAAACTATGCCATGAATGTGGCTATAAGATTGGTCATTTGGCTTGAAAGCCATGAATCTTCACACATGATAGCTCATTTCTGAGAACACTTTTTAAAAATAATTACCGTGTTACAAGTTTATTATTTTTTCTAGAAACTTGGTCACATATAATGACACAACGCGAAGGTTTTCCGATTTTTTGAATTTTTTTTGAATTTTTTATGCCCGTTTCAAAATGCGGTCAAAACGGCGGGAATGACCGTTCCTAGCTACTGGTTGAATCTTGGAAATTTTTTTGGTGTTTCTTTGATTAAATAGATACTTATGTACCTAGAAATGATTTATGGAAAAAATAAGGAGCAAACTACGAGGTAGCTAGAGTTCAAATTTGACCCGCTTCCTACTGAATTGGTGTGAATTTGTCTTTTTCACCAGAGGTGGATCAAAACTTTTTACACCCAAACATTTGGTAAATTGTGCATTAAATATGGCTTAGTATTTTAGAAAATTTATTTGGTCCAATTTTTCAACAAATATATGGTAGGTCCTTCACAAAAAAACTCATTTCGGGCACTCGAAAAAATGAAAAATGAATTTTTTGTCCAAAGAAAATGAAAACTTCCTTAGGCGACATTGTTTGCCATTCCAACATGCCCCTTTGTGCACAATATGAGATCATTTGAACAAACTATGCCATGAATGTGGCCTTAAGATTGATCATTTGACTTGAAAGCCATGAATCTTCACACATGATAGCTCATTTCTGAGAACACTTTTAAAAGAATTGCCGTATTACAAGTTTATTAGTTTTCCTGGTAACTTGGTGACATATAATGACACAATGCGAAGGTTTTCCAATTTTTTGATTTTTTTGAATTTTCTATGCCCATTTCAAAATGCAGTCAAAAGGACTGGCTTGACCGTTCCTAGCTAGTTGTTGAATCATGGAAACCTTTTGATGTTTCTTTGATTAAATAGATATTTATGTATCTAGAAATGAATTTTGGAAAAAATAAAGAGCAAATTATGAGGCAGCTACAGTTCAAATTTGACCCGCTTCTGCTAAATCAGCGGAAATTTGTCTTTTTCACCAGAGCTTGATCAAGGCTTTTGACACCCAACCATTTGGTCAATTGTGCATTAAACATGGCCTAGTATTTTAGAAAATTTATTTGGTCCAATTTTGCAACAAATATATGGTAGGTCCTTCAAAAAACTCATTTCGGGCACTCAAAAAATGGAAAATGAATTTTCCGTGCAAAGAAAATCAAAACTCCCTTAGGCTACACTGTTTGCCATTTCAAGATGCACCCTTGTGCACAATATGAGATTGAATTTTTCATGTGAAAAACTAGAAGAGAAACAAAAGAATGGTTAGGTAGATTTATTATGGAACATAATTTGTCTTTTTGATGAGAGGTCGATCGAAAGCATTTTACATGTTAAGATTTGATCCGCTGTACATTAGATCCAGTCTTATAGTTTTGGAAAATGGTGTGGTGCCATTTTCAAACAAATATTTGGTAGATTCTTCACAAAAAAAGAATTTTGTCACTCCAAAAATAGAAAATGATTTTTTCCTAGAACTCATTTATCAAAACACTTTTTCAAGATATTTGTCTTATTCCAATTCCAAGTTTGTTAGTTTTCCTAAAAACTAGGTCACATTTGCTGACACAATGAGAATGTTTTTTTTTAATTTCTCATATCACAAAATTGGTTATATGATTCAACACCTTACTATTAGTCGATTATGACCAACTTAGATGGTCATAACGTGTACTAGGTTCTGATTGGTCCATAAACATGTCACGCGGATCGTGCCTCCAACGCCGTCGGATGCTCCCGGATCCGATGGCAGCCCTTTCTCCCTCACCCCCTCTTTGTCCAAAAAAAAACTCCCTCGCCCTCTCACCCCACGAATCCCGGTCCACAGACCCGCACGCGAACCCTAGCGCTCCCATCGCCGCTCCAGATCCAGATCCGCCACCCACCTCCCTCTCCCCTCGCCGCCGGTCTGCACCCTCCCCTCCCCACCCTCTCCACCGCCGACTTCGTCTCCGCCATCCCCCTCCCCTCTCCTTCATCCCCCATATCCACTGGTCCAGGCGAGGGCATGGCGTCCCTCCTCCTCCTCCGCGATTCATTCCCCTCCTCTGCCACCGCCACCCGACCTCTCTCCCTCTCTCTCCCGCACCACCACCGCCACGGACGGCGGCGCCACAGCCAACCGCTTCCCCATCCATGACGTAGCCTCCTTCTCCACGCCAGTAGGGGAGCCACCCTGCTCCGCGTGCGGTCCCGAAGTCCTTACTCGCCACCTTCCGCTGTAGGGCCACCGCGCTTGTCCCAGCCTTCCACCCTGTTCGGCTCCTTCGGCTCCGCCCCTGACCTCGCCATCTTCTCCACTTCGACCACGACGCGGCAAGCGCATCCAGGCCGTGCGGGCGAGACGGCGGCCGGATCCATGATGGCGAGGACACGCAGCGGTCCCCGCCGGCCAAATCAGGTCCATCTCCTCCCACGGCTGAGTCATTTTACTGGCGATTTGCCTCACACGGCTGCGACCTCTGACCCCTTCTCATTGATTTGCTCGGGCGGCCACCTCTCCCACCATTGACGGTGCGTGCTCAACGCCGAGATCCGCCGCGCCAAGGCCAAGCTCCTCAAGGAGGATCCACCCAAGCTACACGCCGGCCACGGCCCCCACCACCATTGAATCTTCTCCGACCCTCTACATCCCAACCAGCGAAGGTGACGTCCTCACGTGGATTCGCGTTCTCCTCACAAAGCAGCCATTCCCGCTGCCGGTAACTCCCTCCTCTCCTCTCTCTCTATCTCTCACAACTTCAGATAGATTCATTTCATAGATCGATAAGGCCTACTGATTCTGAATACCAATCCTTCCCTTGGTTACATACAGCCTCCAAGTCCAGGGTGATGAAGCTCCTTCTCCTCAACCACGCCCGAAACACCCTGTCCAGGTCCAGGGTGGGTACCAATCCCTCCTCCCTCCCCTATCCTCCTTTTCTTCTTCTTTTACTTTTCTTCATTAATTCATCTCCTCCATCATCTGGTGTATTATACCATCTTGTCTGCTTGTATTGTGTCAAGGAAATCAAGGCCATGTGGAAGAGAGAAGAGGACCATGGAGAAGATGCTTTGCTCCACCTCCAACCCACCCTGCCTGCTACTACAGGAAAAGGATGCCATGGAAGGTCTTCTTTTTCTGTTCGGTCCTGCTTGTGCTTGTATTCAAGCAGCCATGTGTGTATAAAAAAGGTTCAGTCTGCAGCAGTCACATGATATGTCTGTCTACTACACGGTTTGATCATTTTTGAAATAGTGCTATTTGTTTAGTCTCGTCTGTTTAACAAAAAGAAAAAAGTATTGTGATGCTTTACTGAATTATAGATTGTCGCGGATGAATCTAGCTTGTTGGTTTCAGACTGAATTGTAGATGGTAGAGGGATAATCTATAATTTAGATCGAATGCTACTCTAAATCGTTTTCAGATTCACTGTCGATAGTGATTGATACAGTGAAATCTCTTCATGAACAATTGTGCGTATGCATGTGTGCCCTTAATGTGGATTGTGATTGATACAGTGATTTTGCATGCGGGTAAAAGTTTGGGATCCAAGTTTGCGTGGTTCTAAACTTTGAGCAACACTTAGAGGGCATACCAGGTAGAAAATGTCATCCAAATCACTCAAATGGAATTGTCAGCTGTGTGAACATTGTATTTAAACTTAATTTTCTATTATATATCATGGTTGGGTGTATAGTAATCTGACTAAGTAATTACAATTTCTCATCCAAGACACTGTATAATGCAAGCAAATAGTTGACTTTTCTCAGTATACATGTTCAAGCATGCATCATTATTACTGTTATTTGGAGAGTCTTTTGCGTAATGCAACTTGAACCATCTTGCAAATGCATGGGCGTGGGGTTGCATGTAATAGTTGCACACCCTATATCTGCCCTTTCAAGCATGGCCCCTTTATGTCTAAAGGTCTGTTATATGAACCAAGGCATGTGATGGCCTTTTTTCCTTTTCCTTTTTTGGCCGAGCATTGGATCAATTCTACACTTGCTTTCATACGATGAAAAAAGAATGTGTTCACAGTAGTGGTTATCAACAGACTAGTCATAGACCTTCAAGTACTTTTGATTGGTCTTTTGTCTTTCGAGCAGCATCGTAGAGTATTCAGGGTCGTAACTTGCCATGCTGATTTGGCTACTCAAATACAGTCTAGATTAACTGCTGCCACTTAAATTCTTGCAGGACAGTTTGAGCTATTAGTTCAGATCATGGAAAAATAGTTTTTGGAGGTGATGATCAATCTGTCGTTTCTAGAATAAGCAAGCTTTTAAGCTTCTGGAAGAACTGAAGGGCCATGATGCACCGGTTAGCTTCTGTGCCGGTGAAGCTTCGTGCTGACGATGGCTTCCAAAGGTACCCGCCGTAAG
Organism: Triticum dicoccoides; assembly: GCF_002162155.2. Taxonomy (NCBI): domain Eukaryota; kingdom Viridiplantae; phylum Streptophyta; class Magnoliopsida; order Poales; family Poaceae; genus Triticum; species Triticum dicoccoides. The sequence continues at coordinate 172,829,549 of NC_041381.1, forward strand.
CATTTCGCTGCTGCTTCATCATTCTTCTTCAGTTTCTGTGCCAAGCTGTCAGCTAGTCTAATTCAGATTCGGTGTCGGTAAGTTTGAACTGAGTACGTAGCACTGCGTGTAGTTGCTCCCATGAGTAGTTTATTTTAGCTAATTAATTTTGCATTGACCCTAACTTACCATACATCGTAAGCTTAGGTTGTTCATGTGTGCACGTGGTTGAGATTCCATTGATTCACTCAGCATGATCACTCTCATCCACAAGTATCAATCACTCTTCTGATTAGTATTTCAGTCCCGGTAGTGTACCTACACAGTCTTGCTGTTAACTGCTCGGACTGAATTAATTGATTGATAGCCTTGTTGTACCTACACAAGCTAGCAGCGAATTAACAATTTGTACTGAATTAATTGATGTACCTAGAGGAAATAAATAGTAAACTAGAGACCCAGATCATTGTTGGGAATGCTGGTGATTGTCGTTGTGTGAGTAAAGTTTCTTATTGCCTTGTGTCAATGGACCCACTAATCTGAAGTCAGTCCTTAATGTGTGGATGGTTGTGTTGTTTTGCAGGTTGGCAGCAAGGTGTTTGAGATGGTCTCCTTGTTGGTTCATGAGGAAGAGGAAGGAAGTCATTGATTTGTCCACCGAGGAAGAGGAAGCGTGAGGAAGCGTGAAGTCTTTGATCTGTCCAGAGGGTAAGTCCTTGGTCTGTCCCATTCTTCCTTTGCTATGTGATTGTGACCTGCATGTGTTATCTACTTATCTGGAAACTTTGGTTCATATACTATTCTTGTGATTTTCCAATGCTATGTCAAGAAATGAATCCGTAACCTTTAATGAATTCAATTTATGATCGTGATGAGAATGAATGAATGAATGATATCATACCAACTTGTTTTTGCCCATGATCAGTATCATTTGTGGTAGCTCCTAAGCAACATGATCTTTTTCTTGCTCCGAGTTCCTAAGTGTGGTGTTGTACTTTTGTTAACTAGATGGACCAATTTTTAAATTTGGTGAACATTAGTAGCTTAGTTGTGCTTGATTGATGTCCTGCTAGCTGCTACTGTTAATTGTTACTACCATGATGTTGACACTGCTTAGAATAAGTTCCACGCCTTAATTCTAGTAGTATTTGTTGTCAAAAGCATGATTGTGTTGTGAGCCATCAATTTCTTGGAGTCTTCTTAGAGCTTGCTGGTATTTACTTTTTTCCATGCCCTCATGCTTTAGGATCGACACCTAGCTGCTCGTGTATTTGTTTATTATTCTGTTCAATATTCTTTCCTAATTGTTGTATGTTCAACGATATTGCTTTCATTCTGAATTCACAGCCATGATAATGATCATTTCCTGTCTTTTACAGGAGCTCTAGGCTCAAGAAGTTGGAAAAAGGGAACGCTTCATCTTTGTAGCTAATTATATGTTCCTGGATGATGTAAATGGTTGTTATATACCTCATAGCAGCGCATTTGTAGTTGTTCTAAATTCCTGGATGATGTGAACTATGGCATGATTGTAATATGTATAATATACTCATTTTCACTACAAAAAAGACACATCCATGACATTTTGGGCCGAACGAAATTTTTCTCTATCATACAGATGACACTTCTATGACGATAATTGTGACAAAACCCGGTATCATCATAGATGTGGTGGGCTCCTACTTCTATGACAAAAAATCATGACAGAAAATGGACTTTTCGTCTTGGGCGGGCCGGAGACGCAGCTCCATGACATTCTTTGGGCCGTCCATGACAGAAAAAACCGTGGTAGAAGCGAGGGGGAGGAAAATTTCGGGGAGTTGCTAGTTACGGTGGGAGGTCGGGGGCCGAGCGATGCGCATTTCTCTTGTACACGTGCAAGGCGTTGGCTCTAACTGAACCCGAGCGGGGCGTTGGGCTCTAACTGAACCCGAGTGATTGCACTGCAGGCTACGCGTTACTGAACCCGAGCGATCGATCGATGGCTGTTAATTGAACCCGATGGAGCGATTCCTTTGCTACTGCTGCTAACTGAAGCCAATTGATTGGATGAACAGTGAGTGTTGTGGGGGGGTTGGATGAACAGTGAGCGGTGGTGTTGCCTCTGGATGAACAGGACCCCTTGGTGTGGAGGGCTGGATGAATAGTAGACGATGGAGGGGTGGTCGTGGAGGGGTGGTTGAACAGGATCCCGTGGTGTGGAGGGTTGGATGAACAGTAGATGGTGGAGGGGTGCCCGTGGAGGGGTGGTTGAACAGTAGCCGGTGGAGTAGCGCGCGGTGGAGGCTGGATGAACAGGAGCCCGTGGAGGCTGGAGGAGGTCGACGGTGGAGATGAACAGTATCCCGTGGAGTCCCGTTTTGTGCTACGCCACACCCCTCCCGATGAACAGGACCCCCGTTTCGACCGTAGCGCTCCAACACAAGTCCGTTTTGTCCGTTTTGCGGTACGCCACACCCCTCCTGATCAACAGGACCCCCGTTTCGACCGTAGGAGGTCCATTTCCTCCGTTTTGCGGTATGCCACACCCCTCCCGATCAACAGGACCCCCGTTTCGGCCGTAGGAGGTCTGTTTCCTCCGTTTTGCGGTACGCCACACCCCTCCTGATCAACAGGACCCCGTTCTGAACGTAGGAGGTCCGTTTGCTCCGTTGTGCGGTACGCCAGGCCTCGTTTCCATCGACTGTTCCGTCCAAGCCGGTTGGCTCCCACGCGCTCTGTTGCCTCCCGATGAACACGACGCATTCCGTTGCCTACCCATGAACACGACGCATTCTGTTGCCTCCCCATGAACACGACGCATTCTGTTGCCTCCCCATGAACACGACGCATTCTGTTGCCTCCCCATGAACACGAGCCCTTGCCGTACGTATGCGTGACTAGGCGTTCGAGACCCCGCCCGTATGTACACATATGTGGCCATATTTTCTTTCTTGCACCCTGGTCGTTGTACGTACGTGTACATGCTACGTGCGCGCCTCTACTACGACACGTGCGCGCCTCTACATCGACCAGTATGTACGTACACGTTCACGACCAGAATGACAACGCTACGTACGCTTCGACCAGGTGGGTCCCGACTGTCAGGCACTTCCTTGCCTGCGAAGATGTAGCTGGTGGGTCCCAGCAGTCAGGGGGGCAAATTGTTTTTTTTACCCGGATGCACTTCCTTGTGTGCGAAGATGTAGCTGGTGGATCCCAGCAGTCAGGGGGACGAATCGTTTTTTTTTTGCCCGGACGCACTTCCTTGCGTGCGAAGGTGTCGCTGGTGAGTCCCAGCGGTCAGGGGGGCGAATCGTTTTGTTTTTTGCCCGGACACACTTCCTTGCATGCGAAGATGTAGCTGGTGGGTCCCAGCAGTCAGGGGAAACATTTTTTTCGCAAAATACAGTGGCCCGTCTAGTGGGTCCCAGCTGTCGGGTGGAGGAATCATTATTTTCCGCGTAATAAGGAGGCACTTCCTTGCTGGGGCCGTGGACCCAGCTGTCAGCCTCTCCACGTACAGTCCACGTCCGATGGAAGTCGTTCCTTGACCATGTTAACCACGCCGCTCCGAGAGCACCAGGGCGGTGGACGACGGCGAGGCCTAGGAAGGGAACGGCGGGGAGCCGGGGAAGATGCGGCAGTGGAAGCCCGCGCGGAGAGGAGTACGAGGGTTCACTAGTTCGGTTGCGGTGTGAGGCTGCCGTCGCTGCATGGCCTGGCCAGCGGTGGGAGTAGTAGGGGCGGTGAGGCCTCTGTGGCAGCACAGCCGGCCACGGAAGGCAAGAGCATGCGGCACGACCGGTGCTGCTTTGGGCGGCTGGAGCAAGAAGACCAGAGGTTGAAGAAGCACTACGGCCGTTGGATGGACATCGTACGGTCACTGGAGCTAGAATCATTCATATTGACTAAAGTTGACAAAGTCCCCCGTCCCGATCAACTTAGTAGGCCCACAAGTCAGCCTCCCACCATGGTGGGTCCCAGCTAGCAAGGGGAGTATTCATTTTTTTGTGCGTAATAAGGAGGCACTTCCGGTGGGTCCGAGCTGACAGCGCGGGGAACATTTTTTCGCGAAATACGCTGGCCCATCTGGTGGGTCCTAGCAGTCAGGGGGGAAACGTTCTTTTCGCGAAATAAGGTGGCCCGTCCGGTGGGTCCCTGCTGTCAGGTGGAGGAATAATTATTTTGCGCGTAATAAGGAGGCACTTCCTTGCGGCCGCCTAGACCCAGCACCCAGAAGTCGGTCGTTGACCACGCCGCGCCGAGAGCACCAGGGCGGTGGTGAGGCCTAGGAAGGAGACGACGCGGAGTCGGGGAAGACGCAGCAGTGGTAGCCCGCCCGGAGAGGAGTACGAGGGTTCACTGGTTCGGCTGCGGCGTGAGGCTTCCGTCGCCGCAGAGTAATAGGGGGTGTGGGTGAGTGAGGGATACCCTGGGCTAGCGGTGGGAGTAGTAGGGGGCGGTGAGGCCTCCGCGGCATCACAGCCGGCCATGAGAGGCAGGAGCATGCGGCACGACCGGCGCTGCTTTGAGCGGCTGGAGCAAGAAGACCAGAGGTTGAAGAAGCACTATGGTCGTTGGATGGACATCGTACGGTCACTAGAGCTAGAACCGTTCATATTGACTAAGTTGACAAAGCCCTCCGTCCCCGTCAACTTAGTTGGCCCACAAGTCATCCTCCCACTATGGTGGGTCCCACCCAGCAGGGTGGGTATTCATTTTTTTGTGCGTAATAAGGAGGCACTTCCTTGCGTGCGAAGATATAGCTGGTGGGTCCGACATGTCAGCGGGGGGAATGTTTTTTCACAAAATACAGAGGCCCTTCCGGTGGGTCCCAGCTGTCAGGTGCAGGAATCATTATTTTGCGCGTACAGTCCACGGCCGATGGATGTCGTTCGTTGACCACGTTAACCAGGCCGTGCCGAGAGCGCCATGGCGGTGGACGACGGCGAGGCCTAGGAAGGGAAGACACAGAGCCGGGGAAGACTCGGCAATGGTTGCCCACGCGGTGGGAAGTACGAGGGTTTACTGGTCCGGCTGCCATCGCCGGAAAATAACAGGAGGTGTTGGTGAGTAGAGGAATGGCCTGGCCAGCAATGAAGTAGGGTGGGGCGGTGCGGCAGCACAGCCGGCCACCGGAGGCGGGAGCAGGCAGTCCCACCGGAGCTGGTTTGGGTGGCTGGAGCAAGAAGATCAGATATTGAAGAAGCAGCACGGCCGTTGGATTAACATCCAACAATCACTGCTGCTAGAATCGTTTGTGGACTAAGTTGACAAAGCCAAAGTACACGTCAACCTAGTAGACCCACAAGTCAGCCTCCAAATCTGTCCCAAACAGCATACAGCCCGAAATTTCTAGCCAGATTCAAATTAATTTTAAATCTAAATATACCTTAATTTAAATTCAATGGAATTTTACCCGCACAAAAACAATGAAATTTAAAATATCAAAATCCTAAAGAAAATAGTATTTGGGAACTAATTGCATGTTTGCTGTATTTTTTCATTTTACAGCCCATTTATTATTACTTATAGCCCATTTCTTATTACTTATAGCCCATTTCTTATTACTTATAGCCCATTTCTGGGCAAAATGCATCCCTCCTCATCTTGAAAGATTTCCGGCCCAGCAGGGCATAGAAAAGCAAGTAGGCCTATGTTGGTTATTCTGCAAAAAACAAAATAGCTAGCTAGCCATTTTACAGACAGGAAAAAAACAAACTGGGCTGGTCATGTGCTAAACATATGAAATAAAAGCCTGGGCTAGACGGGCCACGGGTCCAGCACAACCCAGTTGATACCCTTCTCCGTCCTGAAAAAACAAAATTACTGCACGCGCTGCTGGGTCCTTACTGTCATCCTCACCATGTACAGTCATCTCCATATTCCTCTCGGTTGTTGACCATGTTGACAACACCAGAGGGCGGCGCCGCGGCGAGCGAACCAAGGCGGAGGACGATGGTGAGGCCTCGGACAGGAACGAACAGGAGCCGGGGAAGATCGCAGCCAGCCGTGGGAGGCGGGAGCAGGCGGTCCCGCCGGTGCTGGTTTTGCTTTGGCGGCTCGAGGAAGAAGAGACTGAAGAAACGCGACAGACGTTGAATGTCAATTGAACGGTCAAGGTTGGCACAATCGTTTTTTGACTAAGCGGACACCAAGTAGCATACTTTTTTATATATATGAAGAAAACTGCGAGGAAAATGCGTTCGTCTGTCGTCCTCCTCACAGGGAACGTTCGCCACATAAGTGACTAGCACCCTTGGTTTTCAACCGAGAGGTCTTGGGTTTGAGTCCAAGTAACTCTCAATTTTGTCCTCCTTCCTTCCTTGCAAAAAAAGGGAAAGAAAATCAATGACTTGGGAAGGCGTACAGAACAAGCTAGTGTACCAGTAAAGAGACGTTGCCAAGTTTTAGAAAAAAGAAAAACGTGCTCCTGTAGCTGGTTCAAATCCAAACCTAGACTATGACTATATATGGTGCTATGCTACTCTGCAAGTAATGAAACTGACATATCCAACGTTCGCTTCTCCTCTTCTCTACTTACTCTGCCTAGCATCAGAAGCTCTGGCCGCAGCAACCATGTCTGCTGGCTGCTCGTCCACCTGCTCTTAAGCAGGCAACAACCAGATATGCGCCAAGTCGCCACCCGTACCATCGCCTGTGGGTCTCATCACACCCCCGCCGACACGCGCACCGCAGCCGATTGCTCATCGCAACCCGCTACCGTTGGTGTGGTGCCACTGCTGCAAATCACGCAGAGTCATCCGTCACGTCTCAACCACAATCCACAACCCTGGCCGAGTCTTCTACAAATGCCCGAATCATGGGGTAATAATATGTTTAAGTGTTGTTCTGCTGCTTTCAGTTGCTGATTTTTTTAATAGTTTGGTTGATGATCTTCCCATTTGATTCCTGCAGAAAAGGGAAGATTCATGTGATCTGTATTTCTGGGAAGTTGTTGATGTGGGGGAATGCAACTACGCTGATTATTTGGTTAGCCAAGGAATCCCAGTACCAGCAGGTTGGGGTGTTGGACAAGTAACTGAAGGAACGGCAAAAGAGGAAGATGTAGAGTAGAAGGTTAAAGATGCAGTTCCTCTGATCATGGCGAAGCAACAGCTGCTGAACGGCCTTGACAGCAATGAGGAGATAAAAGAGCTTGTGAAGATAATGGGCAAAATCAATGTGCTCTGTAGGATGATTGTCTCTTTATTTGCAGTGTATGTAGCACTCATGATGTATTCAGTGGCTACGACATTACTGAAACAAGCAGGCTGGGGGTAGTGTTGTGAACATCTAATGATTTCTATTAACGAAAATCTGGGGGTATCCCCTTTTGCTCATATAAATAAATAGATAGTAGAGGCCCTGTCGGGTCAGCTTTGTTCTCATTCGAAGATGTCGAGCAAATTGCAGTCCAACAGCAAACTATGTCATCAAATTCAAGTTTCATAGCCAAATATGAGTAGAACTAAACGACAAAGTCATCATGTTTTAGTTGTCATACAATCACCAAACACAAATCAGCATACATAACAAGTGATGTTCTCACAGCAAAATACTAAACAACATGTTCATCAGGTTTCAGTTGTCATAGCAAACACAATTTCACATAGTAGTAAAAAAACGTCTTCTGACAGGCAAATACGACAAAAGCAATATAATCATCATCCGCAGTAGTAGCGTCAACATCTTCGCCATGTGTATCAGTCTAAATCTTAATTCCCCAGGGTGCCATCTTCTTCTTCGTCCTCAACGTCCTCGAACGTTGGCTTCTTCTTGATCAACTCTTGTATGTCCACAGCACGACAGGCAATCTTTCCGCCGGCGTCATTGACGTGATGGTTCTCAAAGATATTAGGAACATCTGTGTTATCTTGTACATCAGGAGCAGTGTAAGCATCATCTTGTTGTGCAACATCATTAAACGAATTCCTCTGCTCAAACCTTTGCAATACTCTCCAGTCATGGCTACGTGCAAATGTGTCTTCCAAGAAAAATATCTGTGTTGCTTGATTTGCCAAAATAAAAGGCTCGTTGGTCTGGTACGCTGCCTTGACATTGATGGATTTGAAATAATCATCAGCTCTGGGTTTTGCGATCCTGGAAAACAGGTTATACCAATGACAGCACAACAGAACCACACACCGATGATCCTCAAAACTGGAGATATACTGCAACTGAACAATGTCTATTATGTTAGCATACATTTAAGTTGTCTCTTTGTCATACGTATCCGTGCTCATGATGGCACTATTTTGTGTCTTCCTGCCTTCGTCTCATGCAAGGGTGTTGTAGCGCACATCTCCAACAACGCAAGATTCATAATGTCTTACCCGAGTATTAGGACTCGTTGTTAGTGAGTAAAGGGCATCATCAACTGCCTGCCCATCCTCCCGCATCTTCTTAACCTATGTTAGAAAATAGACAAGCTAATCATCTTATGTACTCAATATATTAAAAAAGGGTTATTTAAATCTATGCCCCTCGTCTTTTAGTTGTGCTCACTTTTCCCGTTTCGTTAACTTTTTGCTCACTTTTCCCCATGACTCAAAATTTTTGTCTTCACATTTTCCTCACTTTTGCCCCTGGAAAGTTGCTCAAAACCAAGGCAAAGTGAGCGAGTGGGGAAAATTGAGCACAACTAAGGAATTGGGGGCACAGATGGAATAATCCCATTAAAAAAACTGACAGTGCACTTCAAAAGCTTACATGGTTCTTGAACCATTTCGCAAATCCTGCCATAACCAGTTTGTCAATGTTTCTTGGATTTTGTGGCAGTAACTCCTCTTTGTAGATGCTGCACAACATAGTGATCGCGTCAAACATCTAAATATATAAGAATGTGCTGCAAATTTAGTAGATTACGATGTATAAGCTGCAGTACTGCACTTACTTGATATAAGGTAGTATCTCAGGACAGTTATTCAACACATACCAAACCATTTTGTCCAACTATTTAGGTTTTTCCTCTTATTGACTCTTCCCTATAACTCGAATAGAATAATCGAAAACATTGAACCCGGGATTGTCTTCACCCACCTCTTTGCTAAGCTAATCAGCTGTTTCAATGTATTTTGAGCAGAATGTCAACGCTTCTGTAGCAATGTAGGCCTCTACAATGGAACCCTCGGGTCTAGCTCTGTTCCTAACATAGCCCTTGAAAGTGCCTAGCCGCCTTTCAATAGGGTACATCCAGCCATACTGTACTGGACCTCTAAGTAGTGCCTCATCAGGTAGATGAACAGCCAAATACACCATCACATCAAAGAAGGCTGGAGGATATATCTTCTCAAGGTCGCATAGGATAGTTGGTATCTTGTCTCTAAGACGCTCCAAAGCATCTATCCTGATATTTCTACTGTAGAGTTCCCTGAAGAATTGTCCCAACTCTGCAACTGCTCTGTATAAGTTAGGGCGGCCCAATCCTCTAAGGATAACAGGTAAAACCCTTTGAAGTAGGACGTGGCAGTCATGAGTTTTCAACCCTTGTACCTTGTTTCCACCTGCACTGACTGTCCTTTCAGGGTTGGAAGCAAATCCATGTGGGAATCTCACACGTGACAGGACCTCACAGAATTCTTTTCTTTTTACCTTGTCCAAGACGTACACAGCTGGTGCCATATCCCGTGGTTTACCTTCATCTTGCACCTGCAAATCCTTTCTGATACCCAGGTGTGTCAAATCAATCCTAGATTTTTAAGGTATCTTCCGTCTTGCCTTCAATGTTAAGAAGTGTGTCGATAATGTTGTCACATATATTTTTCTCGATGTGCATCACATCAAGATTATGCCGCAGATCCAAATATTTCCAATACGCCAAGTCCCACAAAGTGGACCTGCGGGTAAACAATAATCTCTCTTCTATCGCGACACGCTTCCTTTTCCCGCTACCATTACCAGGATGGTTTCCTGGTGTAATATGCCTGACCTTCTCTAATTCCACTTGCAACTCATCGGCGGTGAGCCTCTTTGGCGCATCACGGTTTTCATGCTTTGCATTGAACACATGTCTTCGGTATTTTCTAGGATGCGGCTTGTCCTTGGCAAGGAAACGGCAATGTCCAATGTAACAGATCTTGCTAATATTGCGTATGACAGCGGATTCCTGTCACAGCAAACACATGCATTGTAACCATGTGTCGTTCGCCCTGACATAGTTCCCAAAGCCGGATAATCATGGATGCACCAAATTACAACAGCACGCAGAAAGAAATCAGCTGGTGGGCTGCTATATAGGTCTCGAGTGAGAACACCCTTCCATAGCTGTTGAAGTTCCTCCACAAGAGGCTCCATGAACAAATCAAAATCCTTTCCAGGACTTTTTGGACCTGGGATGAGCAAGGCCATCATGTAGTTTGATTCTTTGGTGTAGACATTTGGAGGCATGTTGTAAGGGATAACAAGCACTGGCCACATGCTATATCTGGCGCTCTGGTGGCCAAATGGGTTAAATCCATCTGAAGCTAAGCCAAGTCTAATGTTTCTCGGGTCAGCAGCAAACTCTTTGTGTTTATCATTGAAGCTTTTCCACTCACTACCGTGATATGGTTGGCTCATTACATACTGATCTCTGTACTCCTGGTTCCTAGAATGCCACAGTACATCCTCTCTTGTTTCAGCATCATGAAACAACCTCTGCAATCTTGGTGTAATTGGAAAATGTCTCAGAACATTATGAGGAACCCTCTTCACAGCATCGCCATCTTTCCATCTTGATGATTTGCATTTCGGGCATTCACTTAAGTTGGAATAATCCTTCCGGGAAAGAACACAATTATTCTACAAACATGGATCATATCATATCCAATTCCAACTGCACAAAGGAAATTCTTCATTTTACTGTAGGTGTGTGGTAGCTCAGACACATCTGGGAAAGATTTGCGGAAAGCAGCCAACATCGCATCGAATGATTTGTTGGTCATCCGCTCAGATGTCTTCACCTGAAGAAAGGTGACCATAGCTGAGAATACTGACAGCTTATTTCCTGGGGTGACAGCAACGTTGCATTGTTCCAACATGCGGGCCCACCATTTTTCTTCTGCAGGTGAAAGTTCACGGAATGCACGAGCATTTCGTAGCATTGTTTCAATGTTGGTCAAACTCACTGGCTCCGCCACCACCACCTCCTCCTCCTCTTCCACCTGAGCATCAGGCATATCAAGATGGTGATCTGCTTCTTCCACGTAGTCAATAACATTGACGTTCACAGCTTCACCATGATGAACCCACCTAGTATATGTGACCGACATCCCATACAAGTGTAGATGATTTTGCACAGTTGACTGGGGTCTTGTAACTGAATTCATACAACTGCTACACGGGCAGAGCACATCTGATTTTGGACCACCGTACTCAGCTCTGATAAAGTTCATGAAGTTTTCAACCCCCTCGACATATGCAGCGGAGTATCTTCGAGCAGAAGTTATCCAAGTCCTGTCCATTTGTTAGACATACAAATTAGTTCTTCTACTAGATATTATAGGAAAAACATATATGCTTTTTTATGAAGTCCAGAAAAAATACCTAGGTCGATGTCTAAAGCTATTGCAAGATATTTGGACGAGCAGATCTAAGTAACGAAATATATGTAAAGCTAATTCAGCAAACAGATTTGAGTGCTAAGTTATGGCAGGCTGTTTCAGCAGTCAATGAGGCCGAGCACACAGCCATCAAACTATCCAAGGCCATCGCAGCAACAAAGATCGAGTATAAAACGGTGTAGAGCAATTTCACCTAACAGATTGGCTACTAGACCATGGCAATCTACGTCACAATAAATATTTTAGCAACTAATCGGCCTTGGCATGCCATCTCAGCTAAGCAGATTGAGTGCAGAACAGGGCAAGGAAGCTTCTTAAGCAAAGCATATTGACAGTAAACTACTTCGGCAAACAATGAGATTAACAGCGTCTATCAGCTAACATTCAGCGCTACACCGACATGAACGGGGCCTTAGTCTAGAATGCGCGTACCATGGGAGAAGCTGACCGCCGTGCGTCTCCACACAAACGTCGCCAGCGGTGGCGGCGCTGACCGTCGTGCGCCTCCACAAGAACATAGCCTGAGGTGGCGGCGCGGCTTGAGGACGGCAGTCTACGAGAGCATACTGTGGGAGCGAGAGGATGGCCGTGCGTCCCCTCGACGAACCGCGGCGCCGACGTATCGGCGCGGCGGGGAGGGCGGCTTTGGCGGAGCGAATGGAGTGGAGGGTGGACGGGGGGAGGGGGGTTTGGGGAATATTTGGCTGAAGGGTGGTTGAATCGAATTTGGGGGGAATTTTTGTGGGGGGGAGGATTTTCACGCGGTGGGCGGGGGGAGTTTGGCGCATGGTTGGTTTCTCCAAGTGCAGTCCCACGTGTCAGTGAAGAGGCAAGCCAAAGCGCGTTCCATTTGCGTGAGCCGTGTGCAGGACCGAACGTGTGTGGCGTGCAATGCGACCGCGACAGGAGTGCTGTGAGTGTACCGCCTTTTTTCCTTTTAAACTAGGTGCTTCGCCCCCTCAAAAAAATGTTGCTTCGCGCGATCCATCGATACTACTACTAGTAATCCGGTAATCCTGACTACAACGGCGCAGCCGGGACTTTTCCGGCGCGATATGCTGGGAGGTTGGCTTAGTTGGGTTTTTTAGATTTGTCTCCGTTCAATAAAAAGCAGAGTTGGTGATGATGGTGTGCCTGTCATCCTGCAATATAGTCCGTCCGATCTATATCTAACGGATAGGAAAGAAACTATGACAATTTACCCGCACTCCTCTCCACATTGCAGATAAGGCTTTCCCTCGTTCATCCTTTTCTCCCACAACATCTTGATCTTCCATGCAACGCACGGGCATCTTTCTAGTACTCCTACAATATGTATATTATTGTGAAAGTTCATATACACTGGCCGAGATTAATGCAAACATGGCAGATTTTCATTACATTTCGAACTTTTATAGGACAGAAAAATAAAAGAAACCCGACCCTAAACCTATTCTACGGCGGCGACCGATGTCCTCCATCTGCGATCTCTATGTACGGGGGCGGGGTTCAAGACCCATGAAGTGAAGGTGCGGTCTCCGGCGAGGAAGAGTAGAACACGGGATACGGACCGGCTAGTTGGCACACCATGCCCTGCCGCCTCCCATGCCCTACTCATCATCGGAGGAGTCCCCGACCTCGGCGGTGCCCGACGTTCGACGGCGGCAAGTAGGACCCATGGCTGACGGTGCTCCCTTCGCCGGCCGCCAGTGTGGCCACCACTTGTGCGGTTGCGTCCGCGTCCAGCTACGCCACTATTGCATCGCGAGAGGCGACTTGAGCGAGGGCGGCGACCTCGAGCTTCATCCCCGAAGACAAGCTCTCCCGTAGAGTGTTCGCACTTGCGGTCATGGCGGATGTGGCGCCAGGTAGGAGGACGATGCGCTATGGTGTGGAGGTTAGCTGGGCGTTGCCGCTTTAAGTAGCGCATTGCGGTGAGGCCAAGCATCCGGGTGCGTCATTAAGTCGCCGGAGTTGGTTCCTCGGGCACCGAGCCTCTTAACGACGACATACGAATGGACGGCATGAATGCGGGCAGCTGGCGCCGGCTGGGAACGCACCGCGCGACGGCACGAGGGACGAGTGCTTTGGTGTGCCAGGGTAGTCAGCTGCGGTCGTGGCAACGTTGGAGATGCCCTTTGCTCAAATGTGATCCCCGCATGTCATTGAAAAAGCAAGACGACCCGACATGGTCTCAGGTCCAAAGGATGCAGTTGGCCGCGCTACACCACTCCGCGGACGCGTCGCGGCGCCCCGTGCAACCTCGACGAGCCGGGTGTTGGGATGTGTTTGGATTGTGGCCAAAGTGCACCTTACCAAAATTTTGGTCATGACCCAAAGATTGGTCTTTGTTTGGATGGTTGCCATTTCTTTGGCATGCCAATGAACTCTAGCCAACTCTAGTTCATTTTTCTTGCCAATGTCGGCCAAATCATGGGCAACCAATACCTCAACCAAAATTTTGGCTACCCAATGCTTTGGTGGGGCAACCTTGGGCAGAAACCAAACATACCGTTGGTCGTGCCACAGCACAAACGCCACCCTCAGCACACTGAAACCGACCGTGTCTATCGACGATATGAGTGTGTCGCTCACCGCGGTCGCCGTGTCTAGAGGCGGTGCTGGAGCTGCGCCCCGTTGTTGGCCCCAATGACCCACATGAACGGTTGTCGGTGGCGAGGAGGTCGTGGGCCAGCTCTTCCATTGGACTAGTCTGCGCTACGTCGTCCCGACGGGTGTGCCCCACATGTCGGTTTCCCTGTTTTCCTGGCCATATTCGAGCGTCAGTGATCCGCGTTGCGCATTAGGCATTTCACTATGTAGGCCAAGCGAGACAACTTATTGTTTATTTGAGTCGTTCAAGAGTAATCATGTGGCGTTTGCTTATTTCTCATTCCTCTCCAACCCTCTTCTCCATCGATCATATCGCCCTCCAGTCGAGTCCATCCTCCCGCATGCCTCATTTGAACATTCCGCCGAGTATCATTCGCATGTACCCACCCTAGTCCTCTTTCAATAGATCTTCGGACCCCGAGATGAAATCGAGAGGGAACGAGTGGGGGCACGTGAAACCTAAGGCGGATTCAAAATTTTGAATCGGTGATCATAGCATCCGCAAATCATATATAAAGGGTATTCAATGTTTGTTTCATTTTTGAACATACAATATACTCCCTCCTATCCTTTCTACTTTACATATAAGTTTTATGTGTAGTCAAAGTATCTCTACAATTATAAAAAAAGGTATCAACATTCAACAACGCCCAATCAATATTGTTAGATTCGTACATACTCCTAGATTTGTACTCAAGATGGTTTCCAGTTTGACTATTGACAAGATTAATAGTACTCCTTTCACATAGGTGATTAAGTCATCTTAGGTTGTGCACCATGACCAAGGAGGAGGGGAAAACGAGAGACATTAATGTTTATTTTCTAATTAATAGTATTGCATGCAATGAACTAACCACTGCATGTCATGTTTGATAGTCTCAGGTCATTAAAAGCATGCACACCCTCATCTCTTATTGGTTCATATGTCAAGAAACAAGAAATGAGGTAGAAGTTAATGCACCGCGCCTACGTGTTTTGGGATTATTTGGTTTCGTAAGATGACTTACACACCTAGACGGAGGGAGTACATGTCAGGACCCCAATCCAATGCCAGACCGATCTAGCATGTAACACCTCATATCACTTTGTGGCCTCACGCACGGTATTCCCACGGGTGTCGCCTTACCAGGCCCGGAACCGTTTGCGCCTTTTGGCTCACGTATATGACAGTGTCGCTAGCATCCAAATGACAAAGAACCCGGGCTGACATGACTAGTCGTGAACCCAAAGTGCCGCTACTTACAGGGACAGGCATACATGACCCAGCAACGAATGTGTCGGTCATCAGCGAGTGAATCCGGGCTGTAGCAACTGGGCTAGCAGGACTCCGATAAACCGGGCTGTAGCAGGCTAACAGGACTCCAGTAGACACCGTGTGACATTTCCCCGAAGGGACAGACACAGGAATGAAGAAGGACACATGCCGGCCAACCTAAGTGTTCCCGAGCAGTAGCAAGCTACAATGGCTCAGTGGAATCACTAGGAGACATTTCCCGGTAAGAGAGGCTACCAAGGATAAACAACTTGGTTGTCAGATCCCACACATACCAAGCATTTCAATAACATACACACAATATGCCCGATATGTGCAAATACAACATGGCATCACAACATGACTCTACGACTCAAGTATTTTATTCGATAGGCTCCAAGGAGCGAGATATTACAATCATGGGTCTCATGACCCAACATTCAGAGCATACAAGTCGAAGCACACGCGGAAGCTTAACATGTCTGAGTACAGACAACTATAAATGAAAAAGGCTGAGAAGCCTGACTATCTACCAGATCCTGCCGAGGGCACAAGATCGTAGCTGAGGTAACAAGCTAAACGTCGAAGTCCACGCAGAACTACTAGTGAGACGGAAGTCTCTGCAAAAATGTAAAATAGGCAAACATGAGTACAAATGTACCCAGCAAGACTTACATCAGAACTAACTACACATGCATCATTATCAACAAAGGGGTGGTGGAGTTTAACTGCAGCAAGCCAGCTTTGACTCGGTGGCTAACCTGAACTACGACTGCAAGTAACTCTTTTGAGGTGGCGCACACGAGTCCACATATTCACCATAACAATACACCACTATGGATCCGCTCCCGTCTCCCTACGAGAATGCCATCCATAGCACTCACGCTTATCTTGCGCATTTTAGAGTATCCACTTTCACTTGTCTATGAACTGTATAGGCAACCCAGAAGTCCTTTTCCGCGGACACGGCTAATCGAATAGATAATGTTAACCCTGCAGGGGTGTACTTCTTCGCACACGCTCTCGCCACTTACCGCCATGTACACATCGTGTATCTCGGCAACCTTCAAGCGGAATCCTGGCGAGGGAGTCGGCCACGACCTGACTAACCACACAAGTCTCTCATCCAGGTTTATCACCTATTTGGGTTCCATCCGCAAGGAGATCTGGCCAGGGTGTCGCTCACGGCCCCAAACGATGTGTGGAGGGTTCCCAAGTCCACCATCCGGGTGCCACTTGGTACACCGGGCCACTGTGCCTAGTCTGTCCCAAGCCCACCTGTACTGGGTGCCACTTGGTAGACTACTAACACTACCTACAAACACCAGAAACTAGTTGCAACTCCTGGACAGAGATCAGGTTGATTAATAAGTTGAGAGGGGCACTTAAGCATTCCAATGCGTGGTAGTAGTTGTTCATGGATCACAAACACAGAACTCAGTTCCTGAGGACGGCTTCAATGAGACAACCCACCATGTACTCCTACATGGCCTCTCACCGCTACCTTTACCAAATCGTGTTCACACACTTAGCTCACACACAATAGGACATGTTCACCACTTTCCAATTCATTCCCGATGAATCAGACCTGACTCAACTCTAAGCAGTAGTAGGCATGACAAACAAGCATGAATGAGTAGGCACATCAGGACTCAAACAATTCCTACTCATGCTAGTGGGTTTCATCTATTTACTGTGGCAATGACAGGTCATGCAGAGGATAAAGGGGTTCAACTACCGCAGCAAGTAACAGTTGTATCGTTGTTGTCCTAATGCAATAAAATAGAGCAGGAGCGAGAGAGTGGGATTGTATCGGAATGAACAAGGGGGGTTTTACTTGCCTGGAACTTCTGAATATAGTATAGTTCTTCATCGGTGTCATCGATCTCATCGTCGAAACCACGTCTATCAGGAGGGGACAAACACCGGAAAACAAGGAAGAACACAATCAATGCAATGCACAATATGATGCATGATCATGACATGGAAATATTCTATTAATTGGGCTAATGCAACTAGCACCAAGGTTAAATGAAGTTGGTTTGAACCCAAGGTTCAATTCAAACTCCATATGTGAAGGTTTAAATGCCCTTTATATGATTTGTCCTAAACAGCAGCCATAAGTTGTTCTAACATGCACAAAAATGGTACATATGGATAGATTGGATTTTTCTGATCATTTTTCATATATAATTTATCTCATTCTGAGTTACGGTTGAATTATTATGAATTTTTGAAGTTTGCATTATTTTCTGAAATTTATAAATCATTTCTAATTTATTTAAATTCCAGAAAATAACTACTGCGTCAGCCTGACATCATCATGACGTCAGCATGTCAACGGGGCACGGTCCAGGTCAAACCTGATGCGTGGGACCCACTGGTCAGTGTCACAGAGCTGGCTAGTGTAGCTGACGTGTGGGCCTGGTCAGCGGCCACGTCAGCAGGGTCAAAGCTGACGCGTGGGGCCACTTGATTAATCTAAAATAAACAGGGAATAAATCCCAGGGTTAATTTGGGCGCGGGGCCCATATGTCAGTGAAAGAGGGGGTTAATTAGCGGTGTAATTAGTCCCTAACGACGGTGCCACGTCAGCACGCCAGAGTTGAACATCGGCGAGCACGCGAACATAGCGGCGACGCTCGGGAACGCGCTACGTGCGGCGAAATGAAGCGCGGAAGGGCTCGCTGGAACGCCCGCGGAGTGGCGCATCCAACGGTGGTAGCGGTTTGCGCGGGGGTGGGCTCTAGCGGCGACGGTAACAAAGTCAGTGGCGGCCGGAGTTCGGGTGCTCGCGGATTTTGCGCTACGGCCTGCGTTCGAGCAAGTAGCAGGCTACGGAGGTACTATGCATTGCTGTGAGTGCAACAGGCACACGCACGGGACCAACTGGTCACCGAAGCGTGGCTGGCGACGAGCTCGTGCGGCGGCGCAATTCGGTCTTCAAGGGGGCGACGGCTACGGCGAGAAATCGAGGCGGGGAGGAGGGGGTTTCGGTTCGTGAACTCACTAAGGGGGCGATGGGATGGTCAGCGTGCTCGGGGGAGGCCTGGAGGCGATGAAACAATGGCGAAGATCTTCGGCGTCGGGAGGTTGAAGATGATGTCGATGGCGGCGATATAGCGCGTCCCCGGTTGGTTGGCTGGTCGAGGGCGTAGAAGACGTTGTTGCGGAGCTTTCGGGCACGGTGAGAGGTCGAGGGGGAGGCGGTGGACGCGGCGATGCTCGTCGGCGCTCTTGGCTGCGCTCTATTCTTGCGAGTGAGAGGGCCAGAGGGAAATTTGAGAGGGGAGAGAGACAGAGGGAAACGGGGGCATCTCCGTGGCGCAGTTGGAAGCGCCGAGACGCCGTGAGGTGGCAAGCAGGAGCTGGCGCGGCTCGGCTGTGCGCCGGGCACGCAGCTGCTTCTCCTCCTGGCAGGAGGAAGAAGACAGTGCTGCCCCTGGTGGGCTGGGCCTGCAGCTGGGCTGCTGCTACAGGTAAGCTACCCAGGTGGGTTTTCTCCTTTTTCTGTTTCCCTTCTCTATTTTTTTTCTCTGTTCTAGTTTAGTTTAGGCACTATACCATTTTTTATAAATTCTGAAATTATTTGTGGGAGCTCTCTGCAATATACAAGTGACCCACAATTATTTTCAAAATATCTGGAGCTATAAAATTATTTATAGCTTTTATTTGCTCCAACTCAAATACAATATGTATTAATTCAAAAATCCAAAATGTCCTAGAAATATACTCATCATTTTTGGCAGACGTTTCCACCTTAACTAGAAATCATGAGCATTTTTAAAGGCATTTTGGGATCATTGAATAAGATTTTATTTGATCCTATTTGAAGTCATTTGGTGCTAGGGTTTGAATCAATCCCCATTTCAAGATTAAGAGCAAAATAAACATGATGCAACACATGACTAGCTAGCCCAGAGAAGATCAGAACTAGGGATGTGACAACTCTCCCCCACTAAATAAGAATCTCGTCCCGAGATTCAAGCGTAGGGTAAGATGAAGGGGGAAACGCGAACTAACACAATCTTCACGGTCCAGGTGGCACTTCATAAGATCGTTGACTCGATCACCATCATTGTCTCGATGTCTTGCCCCGAGAACTCCAACTAACATGACAAAGAGAGGAAAAGGAAAACTCTAGAGGGATCGATCTTATCGAAGGTCGAACAACTCAGGATCAACTCATGGAGTGAGACATTGAAACATCTCTCGAGCTGAGACACGAAGCACACATCTAGAGGGAGGGAGTGAAACAGATGACGGAGGTTCAAATTGGTAGGCAACCATTCCACGCTTAAGAGGGTGGTGAATGGTTTCAAGATAGCGATGAAATGATTGCCATGATTCCATAACGGGGCACCTTAGAGAAGGTGACTCGTAGAATTATTCCCTTAAGTGGCAAAAAGAATTACTTTTGATACCTAGATCATTGAAACTCCTTATGCCAGCCTAAGGCAAATCACAATTGATCGTTTGAACGAATTCGAAAGAATGGCATACTTAGTTTGGAAAGGAAGCTAGAGTTATAAGATAACTCGACAAACGGAAGGCACGTTCCAATTGATACCGAGGATATAACCTAGTGACTGAGTGTGCCCTCAAGAACTTGAGCATTTCCATACTCATCAAGGTCTTACCAACATCCGTGCCGAGGATCCTGGCAACACATCTTACTACCACGATGAATACCGGTGGAGGATGCAGAAGCAAAGGAAGATAACACTTTCTCAGATTTCACCTTGGCGGGGCCAAGGAAACAAAATCTGGATGATCGACCGAGAGAGATTTAGCACTCCGCTTATAATGTTCTCCTTGATGTGCTAGCGTAACCCATTCATAGAAATGGTTCGATATCTAGAACATCAAGTAAAGATCGGACTTCGGGGACACGAAAATCCATAAGGGACATCTAGGGAGTAAATCCTATGAAATCCTTATGGGGAGGTGGCCAACTTCTTCAATCAATATACTACAACAATAGGTCTTCCGGCTGGGTGTGTCAGCCACGACATCCACTTTACCGGGTTACACAGAGACCAATATTATAGTTCTTGGGAAACATTCCAACCATCATATCTGTCTGAGATTCAGATCTGGTTGGTGTTAGGATATTCCAGACTCATCGAGTCTAGAAAGAAAGAAGATAGTTTGCAACACAAATCAATGAGACGACGTTGTGAGATTCTCGAGAAATGGACTATGGTAGTAAGCTCCAAAATATGAGCTAGTTCTGCTACACACCTGTGAACACACTGTCCTAGACAAGCGTGACCACGTGGCAGTCTTATAATAAAACACTATCGAGTTCTGGTAGGGAACCATCATCGAGGATATCGAAGTCCTTGTGCACTTATCGATGAACTTATTATCCTTGAGCAAGTCAATCAGTGGCTTGGCGTGCTAGGAACACATATAGAATGAAGGTAGCTAATCTCACAATCCAATGTATACTTCGCACATGCATGACTGACTTGGGATGATTCCAAAGGAAGCAAAAAACAATCTTTCTCGGATCCACGGCGGCAACTTACACCAAGTGCACATGAATTAGAGAAAGTCACTTCTTTCATCCGAACATATACCTCATGAATGGAACACGAAGGTAATGTTTACAAAAGTTTCCAACACTAGATGGATGTTCAACATGATCATGGAGAAGATAAAATGATGCTGATGGGCTCAACAACAAGTCATCGGGATGACCATATAAATGGAATTCCATAATTATGTGAACAAGGACATAGCATTGGTCAGACCCAAAAGATGTAATGGTGTATGCTCGAGGGATAACCGCGAGTAGGACAACATTACGAACATCATTGGTTCTGATTTGATTTGACGATAGCCCATACTCCAATCAAAGTTTTTATAAGATAATAGGTCAAACAACTGATCACAGGGACCAATCGATGAAGATATCATCTTTCATCAACTAACACACCAACACCAGGATATCCCTTTGAAACGAACTAAGTTAGGTAAGCTTTTATCTTCCAACTCTCCAAGTTGTCGTTTAGCTTAACCAACTAGCTCAGAGGTATCCAACACGGATTCTTGGAGAAGGGGTGGTTTACAAGAACCAACTTGATCACGAGCTCAACATAGCGGTCAGGTGACAACCTGGTAATACTTCCGAGAACATATACAGAAAATCACGAACCACCGATATGTCACTAAGCTCGAGAACAATCTTGCTTTTCAGGGCAAGATGATATGGTCAAATAAGCAAGGGATTGGATAATCCTAACTCATTGATCAAGAGTGCACCAGAAATAAGTACTAGGTAGCACAATCTATCTTAGAATGATGATTCAATATCCAACATGCTAAGAATGAGAATATTGTCCATTTACTACCAAGAAATGAGTTGCTCGGAGTATTGATTTCACACATCACAATTTACTTGTCGGCATTCCGGTTACAATAACACGAGGGCCGAGGAATGAGTGATGATGGTGAGAAGTATCACTGCATCAAGAATTCATGAGAGATGCTGCAATTCTCATAACAATCCTGACATAAAAGGGGGTAATACTCTAGGGTAGAACAGATCAGAAGCTGGATTGGCATTTTGATCTATGGAATACAACTGCTTTGACCCAATCATAGAAATAGATGAGGTACTGGAGTTTGTTTCTCCTAGTCATTCCGATTAGAATGGCTTGACGGACCGCAAGAATAGTGGGCATCAATGAACACGAATGCATAACTACTCCTGACTATCAATTGATAGACAAGGTCCCGAAAACAACTAAAGAGGGACAACTCAAGGAACATATAACTTTCTGAGTTGTGGATGCATAGGTTAGTATGTGAACCAAGTTCAACAGGTTTCCTCCGGATAACCCATGCAGAGATGTAGATTTGGCAGAATCGTAATATAGAAGGGGAACTCATCGAGAGCACTCTTGTTGTGATCTTTTGGTTCCTGAACTCCTGCCATATTGGTTCATTGTATTGGAAGAAGGATTACCACGGACCTCGAGGACTATCTCAAAGGTTACTAATATCTTAAGGGAACTAGCAAATGCTAACAACGTGAAGTAAGTAAGGAAATCTCGGGTTCAGAAACCCAGGAGTAGAATACCTACTACTAATAACATCACGAGATGCTTTCGAGAACGATGGCCAGAATCATCACACTGGAACACAAAGCATGGCTGGATTACTAGGTGATACTCTAGACACCTAGGGTCATAATTATAACTCCAACATATATGTCGAGGCAATAGAGTACCTCAACTCAGCAATTAGTGTGATTAACCTGGCCTAAAAGAACATCGAAACCAGAGGGAAAGGATTTTGCAAATGCATCAGACTATTTAGGAACCTGGGATGACTCGGACAGCATAACGGCTGTAAATGCTCAAAAAGATTTGAGGAATCCTACAAAATGGTGGCGTAACCACTCGATCATCACAATATCAAGAATCTGAGGCCATCTATGAATACACGAAAGCAGTAGCAACTGAACTGAGGCTTGAATCCATCAATCCTATAAGTCTAAGGATTAGTAACACGTGATCCTAATAGAAAGAAGCGAAAGCCTAGTTCCTTAACCCTGTAGGAAAGATAAGATGACTCGGATCAGAAGGCATAAGGGATAAGGAGTAAAAAGAGCCTTACGTTCCATCCCACAATCAATTCCCTTATATAACTAAAGAATTTCTAGACTCAACTTCGACCATTTTGGCTTGGTAATCCTACAGGCAGTCAAGCTCTGATACCAAAGCTGTCAGGACCCCGATCCAATGCCAGACCGATCTAGCATGTAACACCTCATATCACTTTTTGGCCTCACGCACGGTATTCCCATGGGTGTCGCCTTATCAGGCCCGGAACTGTTTGCGCCTTTTGGCTCACATATATGACAGTGTCGCTAGCATCCAAATGACAAAGAACCCGGGCTGACATGACTAGTCGTGAACCCAAAGTGGCGCTAACTTACAGGGACAGGAATACATGACCTAGTAACGGACGTGTCGGTCATCAGCAAGTGAATCCGGGCTGTAGCAACTGGGTTAGCAGGACTCCGATAACCGGGCTGTAGCAGGCTAACAGGACTCCCGTAGACACCGCGTGACATTTCCCCGAAGGGACAGACACAGGAACGAAGAAGGACACATGCCGGCCAACCTAAGTGTTCCGGAGCAGTAGCAAGCTACCATGGCTCGGTGGAATCACTAGGAGACATTTCCCGGTAAGAGAGGCTACCAAGGATAAACAACTAGGTTGTCAGATCCCACACATACCAAGCATTTCAATAACATACACACAATATGCCCGATATGTGCAAATACAACATGGCATCACAACATGACTCTACGACTCAAGTATTTTATTCGATAGGCTCCGAGGAGCGAGATATTACAATCATGGGTCTCATGACCCAACATTCAGAGCATACAAGTCAAAGCACATGCGGAAGCTTAACATGTCTGAGTACAGACAACTATAAATGAAAAAGGCTGAGAAGCCTGACTATCTACCAGATCCTGCCGAGGGCACAAGATCGTAGCTGAGGTAACAAGCTAAACATCGAAGTCCACGTAGAACTACTAGTGAGACGGAAGTCTCTGCAAAAACGTAAAATAGGCAAACATGAGTACAAATGTACCCAGCAAGACTTACATCAGAACTAACTACACATGCATCATTATCAACAAAGGGGGTGGTGGAGTTTAACTGCAGCAAGCCAGCTTTGACTCGGTGGCTAACCTGAACTACGACTGCAAGTAACTCTTTTGAGGTGGCGCACACGAGTCCACATATTCACCATAACAATACACCACTATGGATCCGCTCCCGTCTCCCTACGAGAATGCCATCCATAGGACTCATGCTTATCTTGCGCATTTTAGAGTATCCACTTTCACTTGTCTATGAACTGTATAGGCAACCCAGAAGTCCTTTTCCACGGACACGGCTATTCGAATAGATAATGTTAACCCTGCAGGGATGTACTTCTTCACACACGCTCTCGCCACTTATCGCCATGTACACCTCGTGTATCTCGGCAACCTTCAAGCGGAAGCCTGGCGAGGGAGTCGGCCACGACCTAACTAACCACACAAGTCTCTTGTCCAGGTTTATCGCCTATTCGGGTTCCATCCGCAAGGAGATCCGGCCGGGGTGTCGCTCACGGATCCAAACGATGTGTGCAGGGTTCCCAAGTCCACCATCCAGGTGCCACTTGGTACACCGGGCCACTGTGCCTAGTCTGTCCCAAGCCCACCTGTACCGGGTGCCACTTGGTAGACTACTAACACTACCTACAAACACCAGAAACTAGTTGCAACTCCTGGACAGAGATCAGGTTGATTAATAAGTTGAGAGGGGCACTTAAGCATTCCAATGCGTGGTAGTAGTTGTTCATGGATCACAAACACAGAACTCAGTTCCCGAGGACGGCTTCAATGAGACAACCCACCATGTACTCCTACATGGCCTCTCACCGCTACCTTTACCAAATCGTGTTCACACACTTAGCTCACACACAGTAGGACATGTTCACCACTTTCCAATTCATTCCCGATGAATCAGACCTGACTCAACTCTAACCAGTAGCAGGCATGACAAACAAGCACGAATGAGTAGGCACATCAGGGCTCAAACAATTCCTACGCATGCTAGTGGGTTTCATCTATTTACTGTGGCAATGACAGGTCATGCAGAGGATAAAGGGGTTCAACTACCATAGCAAGTAACAGTTGTATCGTTGTTGTCCTAATGCAATAAAATAGAGCAGGAGCAAGAGAGTGGGATTGTATCGGAATGAACAAGGGGGGTTTTACTTGCCTGGCACTTCAGAATATAGTATAGTTCTTCATCGGTGTCATCGATCTCATCGTCGAAACCACGTCTATCGGGAGGGGACTAACACCGGCAAACAAGGAAGAACACAATCAATGCAATGCACAATATGATGCATGATCATGACATGGAAATATGCTGTTGATTGGGCTAACGCAACTAGCACCAAGGTTAAATGAAGTTGGTTTGTACCCAAGGTTCAATTCAAACTCCATATGTGAAGGTTTAAATGCCCTTTATATGATTTGTCCTAAAAAGCAGCCATAAGTTGTTCTAACATGCATGAAAATGGTACAGATGGATAGACTGGATTTTTCTGATCATTTTTCATATATAATTTATCTCCTTCTGAGTTACGGTTGAATTATTATGAATTTTTGAAGTTTGCATTATTTTCTGAAATTTATAAATCATTTCTGATTCATTTAAAATTCCAGAAAATAAATTCTGCGTCAGCCTGACATCATCATGACGTCAGCAGGTCAACGGGGCACGGTCCAGGTCAAACCTGATGCGTGGGACCCACTGGTCAGTGTCACAGAGCTGGCTAGTGTAGCTGACGTGTGGGTCTGGTCAGCGGCCACGCCAGCAGGGTCAAAGCTGATGCGTGGGGCCACTTGATTAATCTAAAATAAACAGGGAATAAATCCCAGGGTTAATTTGGGCGCGGGGCCCATATGTCAGTGAAAGAGGGGGTTAATTAGCGGTGTAATTAGTCCCTAATGACGGTGCCACGTCAGCACGCCGGAGTTGAACGCCGGCGAGCACGCGAACACGGCGGCGGCGCTCGGGAACGCGCTACGGGCGGCCAAACGAAGCGCGGAAGGGCTCGCTGGAACGCCCGCGGAGCGGCGCATCCAACGGTGGTAGCGGTTTGCGCGGGGGTGGGCTCTAGCGGCGGCGGCAACGAAGTCAGCGGCGGCCGGAGTTCGGGTGCTCACGGATTTTGCGCTACGGCCTGTGTTCTAGCAAGTAGCAGGCTAGGGAGGTACTATGCATTGCTGTGAGTGCAACGGGCACATGCACGGGACCAACTGGTCACCGAAGCATGGCCAGCGATGAGCTCGTGTGGCGGCGCGATTCGGTCTTCAAGGGGGCGACGGCTACGACGAGAAATCGAGGCGGGGAGGAGGGGGTTTCGGTCCGTGAACTCACAAAGGGGGCGATGGGATGGTCAGCGTGCTCGGGGGAGGCCTGGAGGCAACGAAACGACGGCGAATATCTTCGGCGTCGGGAGGTTGAAGATGATGTCGATGGCGGTGATATAGCGCGTCCCTGGTTGGTTGGCTGGTCGAGGTCGTAGAAGACGTCGTTGTGGAGCTTTCGGGCACGGTGAGAGGTCGAGGGGGAGGCGGTGGACGCGGCGATGCTCATCGGCGCTCTTGGCTGCGCTCTATTCTTGCGAGAGAGAGGGCCAGAGGGGGATGTGAGAGGGGAGAGAGACAGAGGGAAACGAGGGCATCTCCGTGGCGCGGTTGGAAGCGCCGAGACGTCGTGAGGTGGCAAGCAGGAGCTGGCGCGGCTCAGCTGTGCGCCGCCCACGCAGCTGCTTCTCCTCCTAGCAGGAGGAAGAAGACAGTGCTTCCCCTGGTGGGCTAGGCCTGCAGCTGGGCAGCTACTACAGGTAAGCTACCCAGGTGGGTTTTATTTTTTTCTCTGTTCTAGTTTAGTTTAGGCACTAAACCATTTTTTATAACTTCTGAAATTATTTGTGGGAGCTCTCTGCAATATACAAGTGACCCACAATTATTTTCAAAATATCTGGAGCTATAAAATTATTTATAGCTTTTATTTGCTCCAACTCAAATACAATATGGATTAATTCAGAAATCCAAAATGTCCTAGAAATATACTCATCATTTTTGGCAGAGGTTTCCACCTTAACCAGAAATCATGAGCATTTTTAAAGGCATTTTGGGATCATTGAATAAGATTTTATTTGATCCTATTTGAAGTCATTTGGTGCTAGGGTTTGAATCAAACCCCATTTCAAGATTAAGAGCAAAATAAACATGATGCAACAGATGACTAGCTAGCCCAGAGCAGATCAGAACTAGGGATGTGACAGTACATGAGATGTATAATGTGAAAATTATATCATTGGAAAATCCTTTCACATACGAAATTGACCATATGCTTTGTGTAAGTTGCATGTCATATATTATTACTCTAACATTTGGTCAAAGTTAGCCTCGAAAAATGCATTAGACCCTGTATGCTTTGTGTAAGTTGCATGTCATATATTACTACTCTAACATTTGTGTAAGTTGCATGTCATATATTATTACTCTAACATTTGGTCAAAGTAGTATAGTGGAAGTGGATCCTCTGACGTAGGTATCCCTGCCTTACCCTCCCTTTCGGTCACTTACTGGCAGACCCCATGCTTGCTAGGCCCCGCATGCCAGTTACTCAATGGGTTCGGCCATGTCAGGGGATCCTCATTCGTAGTATACTCCCTCTGTTTTATTTACTCCGCATAAAATGGAGGGAGTGGTGGTATAATAAATGAGCGGGCGGGGGAGGGGGAGGGACGTCAGTTTGCTCTCAACTGCGGTCCCACAAACAAGCGAAAACGCAAGACGAAGCGCGTTCCATTCGGTGAGCGACGTGGAGGGTCCAGCGTGCCGGGCTGCAACGCGAACGCGACAAGAGCGATGTACAGTCAAAATCGATTGACCGGTCGTCACCGGAACCACTCTTCACACCAGAACCTTCGCTGCTCGGCCTACGCCAGCCACTGCCCTAAAACCACACCAAATCTCTAGCCCATTCCCCCACCTTTCGATCCCCTAGCCTGCATCAAGCGTCCCCTAGTTCGCCGGAAAGCCATGGTGCGCCGCAAGATCACTTACTACAAGATGCTGATGCCGGAGCGCCGCGCAGAAATCACGGCGGCGGTCGGCGCCACAGACCTCCGTTCCCAAGCTCGCTTTGCGGTGGGCCAATCCCCGAGTTCTCTGGAGCCAAGCTATGAGGAGGAGGAAGCCGATCCAATGTTCACTATGGAGGTCGCGACGCAGAAGGCCCCTGATGGGTATGAGACGATGGACGTCGACTTCGTGCCGGCGTCCGAGTCCCCCATGGTGCAGGCGGACCAGCAGTTCAACATGGCGATACTAAAGGAGGACCGGGAGGCAGAGGCTCAACTCGACACGGAGCGCGCGCATGCCGCTGCCATCGAGGCTCTCCTGCAGGCGGAGTTGGATGTCATGGATGTGAACCGGGCGGCGGAGGCTCAACTTGAGGCGGAGCGTGCGGATGCCACTGCCATCGAGGCCCTCCTGCAGGCGGAACTGGACGTCCTGGACATGAACTGGGCGGCAGAGGCTTGACTCGATGCAGAGCGTGCGGATGCCGCTCTCATCGACGCTCTCCTGCAGGCGGAACCGGAAGTCCTGTACTTGAACCGGGTGGCGGAGGCTCGACTCGACGCGGAGGGCGCGGATGCTGCTGCCATCGAGGCCCTCCTACAGGCGGAACTGGACGTCCTCGAACCGGGTTGTGCTCTTGTCCATGCAGAGCGCCCGCACGCTCCGCTTGAATGAGTAGCTGGAGGCCGAGGACAACCACGGTGCGGAGACACACGTCGGCAGCGACGGCTGGTTTGCGCCTGCAGCCAAAGACGACGAGGCCGTCTCTTTCCGCGAGCAGTGATAGTTTTTGGTTACGTTGTTGTTTTTATGGATCTTTTGTTGTGTAAAAACATACTATTTGTTATGCAAGTCGCCCGACTTGGGTCAGTCTACCATTTCTTGCGGTTGGATGAATATCCTACGTCTCCTAACCCTTCTTTCCTTCTTCCTCACCTCTTCTTCTTCCCCAACAGACCATTGCACGGGCCGTACGGATACTTTGGTTGGATAACATACTCTATGAATGAAAACTATGTGTCAGCGATAGGATGGCTGAGTTTGGTTTGTTCACATGCGACAGCACGTGTCAGTGAGGGTGCGTTCCCTTGGTTGGGTTTGCGGCGTGCAGGAGCGACTGTGTGAGGGTGCGGTGTGATCGCGGCGTGCAGGAGCGACCGTGTGAGGGTGCGGTGCGACCGGGACAGCCGTGCGCAAGTGTACCTCCTTCTCATTTCGAAAACTTTAGGCAAGCTTGGCAAAAATGTGTGGCGAAGTTTGGCAATGCAAGGCCTAGACCCAAACAGGATAAGTACGTATGTACTAGGAGTACTATGTTAAAAAAGAAAGGCAGGGTTTTCCTTCGCGGGATTTAATCGATACAAATCTTCGTTTCACTTGTCAATTAATGCGTATTTTTTTCTCGAAACACCAAAGAGCTAACCATCTCACTCCTCATCGCTTGATTAATGCAGCGCCATGCAAACGAACCTTCTCACTTCCGCATGCATGCAGGGGATATTAATGTCCTTGGTTGCTAACTCCATCATTTTTGCCTCGATTAGTGTTAGTGGCCCTTTGCAAATTGTAATTTTGATATACTGGCATTGTGTACAAAAAATGGAGGTAGTAACTATATTTGAATTCCTTGCCCATTGCGGTGACGTCGACGACTTTTTTTTGTGGTTTGGCGAAGTGCGTTCGACGGAGAACACCATTGAGGGAGACCACGGTAAGTCGTTCGCAAGTGCCACCTACAAGCCGAGACAACCGCCTTATTTGCATCCAGGAAGTCCTTTACTAGTACTACTACTAGGAGTACTAGTGCGGTGAGATGGTTTCTCGAAGAAGACGATGGAGAAGCGGAGTCAGCAAAGAGTGAAATGATAGTTGCTTCGTCCGTGCTTTGTGATTTGACGCCTCACTGCTTTGTGATTTGTGATAGAAGGGACAGGGGAGTAGACTTTGTGCTCTATACTGTACAACATGCATCCAAGCATGGGAGAAAGAGGAGAGACGTTGCATTTTTCTATTCCTTCAATCAATCAATCAGGGAGCTTCGGTTCCATCTTTTTGCCTTTGGCAACACCGTCCACAATGGTTCACATGATGCCAAAAGCTATTTTCACATTTGGCTACACATTGTGGATGCCCTTAACCGTACCATTTGGTTTTGCTCATGTGTGCTATCTATACAAATCTCAATTATATTGATCTAATAAATTATAGAATCAAAGATTAGTAAAAAGGAGGTGATTTTGCCGCGCGGATGGCAGGGGAGGTTTCTTATTTTCGGAGGACGTTGTCCTGGCGGTTTGCTAACATGCGGTCCCACGTGTCAGTGCTTTACCAAGCTGATCCGCGTCCCACATGAGGCAGAACAACGGCAGAAGCAACACGTGGTTAAGTTGAAGAAGATGAGGGAGAAGCGGATTCAGCAACGAGTGAAATGATGGTTGCTTCGTCCCTCCAACTTCTTTTTTTTAGCATTATTACTTCGTCCCTCCAACTTAACTGTGGGAAAGGTGCAGCTTTGTGATTTGACGCCTCATTGCTCATTACTACGCCGGCGCCATGACTGGGGTGCTTCACCCCAGCTGCTCTGCACTGTATTTCGGTATGGCACGTGGACCAGTAGCTTGATGTCCCACATGTCGGCGAAAGGGACTAGAAGATTTATGAAAGTGAGTGCTCCACTCTTACGACGGAGGAGTAGACGACACGACGGCCCAGTGAACTGTCACTTGTACTGTATAGTACTATAGTTTTGCTGTTTCGCACGATCCATCGATACAAACCTGATTAAACAGGAAAGGGCGGGATTTTTCCCGCACGGTAGATGATGTTGGCCATACATTTCAAAGGCAATTTTAATGTATGCAAACTGAATAATTATAAGTAACAATATGATATCTAGTAAAACTAAAAACACATATGATTTATTGTGTTAGAGTGTAGTAGTAGTGTTGTATTGCATAGTTGTTAGATGTAACATGCGAGAACGTGTAGAGATGTAGTTTTGGAGGGCCTACAGAGAGAAAAGCGTAATACGGTCACCGAACTTCAGAATAAGCTGATTACGGTCACTATATACGTTTTGCGGTGATTATCCGGTCACTTGCTCACACTTCAGCATCGGATTGCACTATGTTGACCGGCCAAATAGTCTGCGTGGCGCCATGTTGACTAGTTAAATTGACCACGTTCCTTGTGGGTCCCACCTGTCAGTTCGCATAAGGAAAAGGTCAGATAAACACAAATTTACGCAGGCGCGATAAGGCTCCAACCCGTGCGCGGGAATCACCTGGTTGTGTATGTGTCTGTCAGGGCCTGATGTGTGCGCATGCACGTGTAGGTTGAGCACTTGAGCGTGAGAGTGTGTGTTGGTCGTGTGGTGTACTGGTGTGTGCATGCATGCGTGCGTGTGTGCGTGTGAGTGTTGCATGCGTGCGTGGCTGCGTGTGTACGTGTGAGTGTTGTGTGCGTGCATGGGTGCATGTGTTTGTGTGAGTGTTGCGTGGATGGAGTTCGTGTGCATGCGTGCGTGTGTGTATAATCACCACACCAGCTCATGTGTGTTAAAACAGACAGCTCAGCATACCAATACAAGGCCACCTTGTCCGTTGTGCCCGCAGTCATGACTTCGAACCACCGTCAAAATATATTTTTTGTTGTTTATTTTCATTCTTACTAGCAAGATGCCCGAGCGTTGCACGTAACATCAAGATGCATTTGTATGACTTGTTTATCTTGTGAGAGAAAAGGATGAACGAGGGAAGGCCTTATTTGCAAATGTGGAGAGGTGTGTGGGTACCTTTTTGCAAAATTGTCATAGTTTCTTTCCTATCCGTCAGATATAAATCGGACGACCTATATTGCAGGATGGCAGGCACACCATCATCACCAACTCTGTTTTTTATAAGAGTGTATTTTATGTATTATTTTATAATAGTGTAGATGTAGAGTAGATACAAGTCGACAGGTGGGCACGATGTTAGTGAGATAATGTGATGCAACACTAGAGGTGCCACGTGGAGCGTTTAACTGGTCAACTAGTCATGTCATGAGCAAATACAAAGTTGTACGGTGAGCCCATGACTGTATAATAACCACTAAACGTATACGGTGACCGTAATGAGTAGATTATGAAGTCCAATGTATGTATCGTGCTTTCGCTTCAAATACAATTATCGTCATTGCATATATCGCGAGAGAAAGATGAAACACGCGTGAATTTTCTGGGGGCTTACTTTTAGAGGACCTGGAGATAGTTTTGTGTGCATACGTGAAAGGGGCGTACAGGGGGGGATGCGATGGAGAGAGAGATGCTCTTCATTTATCTTTATTATGACTAACTTTGTATATAGTATAAAAATATACAAATTCACAGTGCGGAATAAATATCATTGTGGGCACAATGCAATGCAAATTAGCGTTCGTACTCCTCCATTTACCTTTGTAATGTTGTATATATGTAGAAACTCTAAGATAATTTTTTGGCCACACTTTATTCAAAAGGAATGTTGTATGCGAAATAAACGTGAAGAGAGGGCTTTTTAGATCAATGGGGTACGTGATGTAACATGTGTGAATGTGTAGTTGATGCATTTGGCGGGGCCTAGAGAGGTACGTGTGTGTATTACTTATTCGAGAGAGGCATGGATAGAGGGGCCGACGGGGGGCGTGGGAGAGATAGCACGAGAAATGAGAGTGGTCTAGAGAGAGAGAGAGAGAGACGAATATGACGTCACGACAAGAGATTCCATTCCCTTGAGTGTGTATATGCAAGGGGGGAGGGAATAGAGGCACCAGGAGAAATTTTCTGTGTGTGTGGTGTTTGTGTTGCTATGTGTGGGTGTGAGAACATAATGAGACGTGGGGGCAGAGGGTGTGTCACCGCGTGAGGTCCGGTGGGTCGAGGTGAGGCCCTTTGTTCGGTTCCGTCCTGCGCCACATTGGTCGGCCCATGACACATTTAGGAAGACCCATGGATGACTAGTCGTACAAGACAAAGATAGCAGAATTGTCAAAGACTCTGTGTCCACTGACAAAGCCGGCTAGGATTTGTAACCCTAGGTTCTCGGACTAAGGTAACCCCTTTATCTCTGATATTACTATTCATCCAACCTAACTTTAAGGGGCATCCTACAGAATGCTCTGCTAGAATCATACTCGTCGATTAGGAAGAGAGGTGTGAGATAATGCGTGAGAGGCAGGCGTAAAGAAAATGTGCGTACATGAGACACGTAGGCAGGTGCATGTATATAGAAAGGGTTGATGAGGATTGTGCGTGTGTATGTTTGCTAGAGGAAGAGTGCTTGTGATAAAGGTTAGTGAAAACAGTTGTAAATGGTTACGAGAGGGAGGGAGGGTTATATCTAGAGCATGTGTGCGATAAAGACACCTCAGGAGAGAGTGTGTGAGCATGTGTGAGAGACCACCGATGGAGAGTGAAACTACACGTAAAAGACTCCTCTACACATTGATTAAAGATATAAATTGTATCCAAATATTAGGATGGAATCATGATATTTGCAATTCGCGTAAGGAGCGGTCATTGATCCATCAAACATCTAGATTCTATCGAATTTGAGCATGTCTATGTTATTATTCGACACAATTGATCCACATAGTTAGTATTTTGAACTCCACACAATGCATCGCTTTAGCAATCGAATATAAACGTGAGTATAGTTCATGTTGTGTGTGTAAAGCACATTATACATACGAAAGTTACACGATGGACATTTATAAATAGCTACCTATGAACTAGCATACATTTGAATTCAACCTAAGGTGGTTTTAAAAAATCGAATTCAACATGAAGTCCATTCAATTATTTGAATTTGATATCATGGCATTTGTAAACCATACCTAAACTATGGGGGTACCAATCTTTGCTCTGATTTTGTACATAATAGCATATGTAGTCGTGTACAAAATAGATTCAAATTTAGCTCCTCCATTCCAAAATAATCGTAGTTATAGGATTTTCAAGTGTCAAAATTTCAAAAGGAAGAGGATAATTTAATGAGGTTTTCAAACATACAAGGTCAAATATAACGTTGTCTATTTAGGTCAATCCTCGTAGTTCAAGAGTACTCTAAACGTGAATGCTTGTGTTTCAAAATTTCGAACGAAGCGCCAAAAGAGCCTCTACTCGCCCGAAACCGCGTGAGAGCAATGTTTGGTAGTACAAGGAAATTACTTTTCTAATAACTCCGACCTGTGAAACCTACCAGCCCGACATCCAAAGGTTTAAACCGGGGTAGGTTTGTAGTTTCATCTAGATGCCACGCAACCGCCTCCAAAAAACATTCATACACAATGGCCTCCTAAGCACACATGCACGCGGCCAAAATCACTCCCGCCCACTATTTGCGACACCTGGGATTACCATCCTACTCCTGACCCGCGGTAGGTCCGAAACTTAAGAGGGGGGCAAAGTTTGTACTTTCCCCAAATTTCAAACAAGTGCGTCCCATCTTCTGTTCAAGAAAGCCAAAAACAAGCGCGTCCCAGACCGAAACATGGTTCCCCCCCCCCACCCGTCCGATTCCCCATTCGTACTCCATGGGCGCCAAAACTACCTCTCCACCAGTCGCCAAACCCCGGCGTCCTCCGTCCGCCACCCCATCCCACCCATCAACCTCCGCCCTCCTCCATCACGCCGGAGCCGATACCCCGACGTCGTCATCCACCGCAACCTCAACCGCAACGCCCTCCACGGCTAGCAGTTGAAGCCGAGGCCGAGCCGTCCGTACCCAAGCCAGTTCAACCATGCCGTCCTGCGCCTCACCGTTGCCGCTCCAACTTCGCCACCCTCCACCACACCGGATCTGTTCCTGCTACGCCGTCCTTCGCCGCCTCGGATCTGCTTCGCCTCCGCCGACATATGGCCACGGCAACACAGTCAACAATTTGGCCATGGGTTCATCCAAGCCTGCACCCTCCAGAACATCGGTTTCCCCAGTAAAAAGAAGAAGATCGGCGCGACAAGTGGAGGTGACCACACTGGCAACCGAAGAAGGTACTCCTCTTCCCTTATTCGTGCAAATCTTACGTCTCTGCTTGCACGGTATTCATCCCACAGAAGACACTAGTTGACCGCTTCTTCTTGATACTAGATGTTCCTAGTAACTCGCGATGCACAAGGTTTCTACTCATATACTATTTCACCTTAGCTAGAGGTCCGCCGCCCCCCTGAATTTCAATTTATGGCCAGCTAATTCCCAATTAATGGAAGCATTCCCCGGCATAACAGGCGCTAGTATGACTATTACGCCGGGGAAGCAGCGCCTTGGTGTTTATCTTAGGGGCGTGTGCGGCCTAGAGCTACTGGCGCCCGATCTGGAGGTCGGCCGGGATTAAAGGGATGGCTTGGGGGCGCTGCCAAGCACGGCGGTGGTGTGAGGTCGATGGGAGGGCGGGGCGGCGGAGGCACGGGACTCGGCCGATGGCCGCTGGCGGTTCGAGAAAGATCGTCAATAGTGACTGGCGGGAGGTAGACGAAGGCCATCTGCCCGTTCCTTATAGATCGGATGGTTCATTAAAAAAATCGACTAACCTATTTATTTTCAGTCGACTGTTATCTTAGATATGACCACATGTGGTGGTGTGCTGGAGGAGTACCTTCATTTCCTGTGCTCATATATTACAAAATCATACGGAGTAGAATGTAATTTTGTTTGCCATGCAATGTTGTAGAGCTATCATATGTCTCCTGTCATTTATTTTTCAGCCACCTGCTATCTGCTACTTTTACAGTGCACTAGTTCTGCACACACTTCATCCATACTCTCACTATTGTGTTTTATGCAAGGGTATTTCAGAGTCTGCAGAAAGCGAAGCAAAAAAGAAAAGAGACAAGTCGTGCCATCTTTCTATGCGGCTAGGCGCGGCACGTTACAGCGCTTTAAATGGTGCACTGTCAGCAGATGGAGACGGTAAACGTTGCTCTGGAGTTGATGACCTCGCTCGCAATGAACCACCATCCCAGGTGCTTGCTTTAACTTCGCGATGTCATATGTGGTTGCATGTTCCATATGGCGTCTAGCTTGTATTCGAAAGGCCGAAGTCTGTCTTTATTAAGATAAGGAAAGATATTTTTTACATGAACCACCATCCCGTGAGCACCAGAAGACAAATAGCTAGTCAGGGCACTGGCCGAGCCAGTGACAAGCCCAGCAAAGACAGCATCACCTGGAAGCCAACTAAAAATCCGCGATGGTGGTGAAGCAGCCCGCCTCCCACCAGGCTCTCAGGTCCTAGATGATCATGTTCACCACTCCAGCCGGGTGTCTAGCTTGTATTGCATCCAATTTGGTTAAATTGCATCTGATTAGCTTACACATTATACCTTTGAATATGACATGCCTTTCTGTTTTTGGTACATACTAGTACATCTGTGTATTAACCATGTTCTTACATCAAACTAATGTTCTTGTGTATCCCTCATCAATCACTTATGATGAGGCAGGCAGGCAAGGGGACTACTCCTCATTTAAAGAATGCAGCGTCAGCCTCCCGACATGATTCTCAAGAAACAGAAATGCTTGATGAAGATAGTGAACGTAGCTCTGTAATTGATTACAGCATTTCCCCTACACTAGCATTGCAGGTGCTTGCTCTAACTTGGCAGCATGATATGTGGTTGCATGTTGCATATGGTGTCTAGATTGTAGTTCTTCCAATCTGGTTAAACTGCATGTGCTAGTCTGCTTAGCTTATACTCCTGTAAATGTGACACTATACCTGTTAATGTGACATGCCTTCCTGTATTTAGTACATAGTACATCTGTCTATTAAGCATGTCCTTACATAAAACTATTGTTTTTTTGTATCCTGCATCAATCAATATGACGAGACACCTTTAGTATATGCAGTGCGATATTAGTTGCATCTTTCATATGATTTATAGCATGCGCTGCTACTAATTTGTTGGAATTCCATTTATGATGGGACGCTTTTAACTTGGCAGAGTCATATTGGTTGCATGTTTGTGGTGTCTAGCTCGCATTGCTTCTTATTTGCTGGAATGGTTTCTGCTTAGTTTACACAAACAATTGTGAACATGCCATGCCGTCCTGTTTTTCGTACATATTCCATCCTGGTATCATGTGTTTGCCTTACATCAAAGTAGTGATTGTCAGTATCATGCATGAATGAGTTCTGAAGAGAGAATTTTATTGCTTTTTCTTGTCGGTTTTTTCTTGACAATTCAAAATCAATAAAGCGGAAGGAAGTTAGCAAGGCGGCGGATAAAGGTGCTCCTTACAAACAGAGGGCCTCTACAGTTTCTACTCCTCCACACCCCCAAGATGATTTCCAAGACAACACATGCATAGACACTCAACAAAGCTGTGTTTATGATGAGCATGTCTCCCCTAGTGCAGCATCAATGGTGCTCCCTCTAACATGGCACTGTTATATGTGGTTGCATGTTATGTGTGATGTCTAGCTTGTATTGCTTCTAATTTTGTTGAATTCCATCTGCTCACTTTACACATTATACTTGAATAAGACACGTGTTCCTGTTTCTAGAACGTACAATATCTGTCTATCACACAATGTTCTTACATCAAATTACTACTGTTGCATAACCTGTAAAAATCACTTATCATAAGACACGTTTGACTTCGGAGTGTGATATAGGTTACATCTCACATTCTTTTCTAGCTTGTACTACTAATTTGTTGAAATGGCACTTATGACGAGACAGTTTTAACTTGGTAGAGTGATATTCGTTGAATCTTTCATATGGTGTCTAGCTTTCATTGCTTCTAATTTGTTGAAATGCATTCTCCTTAGTTTACCCATCATAAGCTGTGAATATGCAATGCTGTGAATATGCAATGGCACTAATGACAAGAGACCTCTAACATGGTAGTGTGATGTTGTTTGCATCTTGCATATGATTTATTTCTTGTACTGCTTCACATTTGTTTAAACGCCATTTATGCTGAGACACTATTAACTAGGCAGAGCGATATTTGCAGCATCTTTCATATGGTGTCTACCTTCCATTGCATTGCTTCTAATTTGGTGAAATGTCTTCTTCTTAGTTTACACATCATAGTTCTGGTTATCTCTTCCGTCCTGTTTTTCATACATATTACATCCTCCTATCATGTGGTTGTCTAACATCAAAGTTCAGTTCGTCTGCATCATGCATCAATTTGTTCTGAAGAACTAAATTGTTATTCGTTTTTCTTGTCGGCTTGACTTAACATGGCACAGAGAAAGAGGAAGAAACACAGAATGGCAGGGAATAAGAAGCGGATGAATCCTGCAGATTCTGTTGGTACTGATGGTGCAATAGAAGGTGAAAGTCCAGCGGAAAATTCTACAAACACGACATCCCATGCTACACGAGCTGCAAAAAAAGCCAAACAGAAACAAATAGCTGCCACCAAACAAGCAGAGACAGCCCTAGTTCTTGCAACACCTACCACAGTACTACCAGCTGCACGACATACTCGTGCGTCAACTGAGCTAGCAGCACGTTCCCAAGCTCCCTTGCCACCTGACACTACTTCCCAAGCACTCTTGACACAAGACGAGTTGGCAATATCAGATGAACCTTGTGAGCTTCAACAGCAAGAAGGTAGTTGCTGGAGTCAAGTTACAGTTGCATACTTCTTTATATGTAGTCTCACAGTTTGATGTACACTAACACTTGCTATGTTCATTGTTGGACTAGCACCTAGGCTCAAGAGGAAACAAACATCAGGGATAATGCTCGATAGGTTACCTAAATCTAGAGGAGGAAGAATGGAGATCCGTTTTGAGGCAGGTTTAAAAAGGCCACGTGATGCTACAGAGTCAGCCAAGTTAGTATCAGAGGCAGCGGTTGCCGTTAGGTGTCATGTACGTATCCTCTCAACATGGATTCAGTACATGAATGACAAAGACGAAACCCAGTTCAACACCTTCCTCGACCATTTATCTGTAAGTATGGTTATGTATGGAAACTAGTAATATCGTCTTGCTCTGTCCCATACTTTCTAGGTTGCTGATAATGAGACTCCCATAATTTTCAAAAGATGAGGTTCAAGTTGGATAGCCAAGATGATGCAACCAGACAAGCTTGCACCCATGTTTTCAAGTCTGCTCTGCGACAGTATCGGTATAACTTGAGGAAAACTCACTTTGAAGGCAAGGCTAACAGTGAACTTTCCCAAACATCTCCAGTGGAAAATTTATCGGATGAAGACTGGAGGGGCCTTGTTAAACACTGGTCTGATCCAAAGTATTAGGTACATTATATATATATATATATATATATATATATATATATATATATATATATATATATATATATATATATATATATATATATGTGTGATCAGATCACATGTTGAAGTCCTATTGACGCATGTGCCACACAAATCTATCTTCTTGTAGGTGAATTGTTCAAAGAACAAGGCCAACCGTACGAAAGTGAAATTCCAACAGACGAC
The DNA here is from genome assembly GCF_002162155.2 of Triticum dicoccoides. Lineage (NCBI taxonomy): Eukaryota > Viridiplantae > Streptophyta > Magnoliopsida > Poales > Poaceae > Triticum > Triticum dicoccoides. The sequence continues at coordinate 172,869,027 of NC_041381.1, forward strand.
AGGATCTCGTAGCTATTTGCACACTGCAAGGCTCTTGTAATTAGCTGTTGTTTCACTCTTTTTGCTGTACCATATTATCATATCTATATTGACTTGTTCGAAATGCAGAGGAAAGCCCACAAGGACCAAAAAGTACCTGAACCAAATGCTGTGGAAATCTTTAAGGACTGGCACACCAGCAAGAAGAAGGGCATGACTACACCAGTCAAAGCCGCTGTTGTAAGTCCTTAATCCTCATGCCTTTTAACTACTACTTACTCTGACTTGTGCCTTGAACTGCATGGTTTGCAGCCAATGTCTATTACTCTTTTCAATTTTATACACAATTGTCTTAGCGTATCATTGCACCTTACAAGGTTTAAAAGGGAGGAGTGATGTTCCTTTGATCTTGACCCGTAATCTAGTTCCGTGCTGGACTTGCCCACACAACGTTACAATTGCCTGTTTGTCTGTTCTCAGTTGTTCTGTGATATGAATGATGTCATACTATGCTTACCGTATTATAAACTTCGTCTCTTTATCCTTAGCCCTCAATACAATGTGAAGAAATAGACAATACATTAGCGATGGTACATGGTCATATGTTTGGAACCTGGTTTAATTATGTACTTTGCAATAAAATACAACTAATATTTTACATGGGTTCACCAGAATAAGTTTTGTATAAAGACCAAAGCTATTTTGTTTGGTTTTGCTGCCTCCTTAATATCTTCAGTTCTGGTACTACTAATGTAAAACCTCAACTTTTCAGCGAGCTATGGAAAAATTGGTGGAACCGCCACCTTCTGAAGGTGGCGAGGCAACTATAACCGCAATGTCAGCTCTTGCTACAGTGGGTCGGTAGTTGTCCACTAACAGTGCCAAAAGCATGTTCCTGCGTAATACAGGGTTGGTTGTTAAGGCAATATCGTCCAAACTGCCTCATGATCAAGATATGCAAGCTCAAAGCAATGTTGTATCTGTGCTCCAGACACAAGTCCATTCCCTAACAGAGGCCCTTTGTGAAACAAGGAGAAACATTGCTCAATGTCGTCAAGATATGCATGGTTTTGAAACCAGACTATTAGACATTTGCTATGTTGTTCAGGAGCCTAGGGGAAATGAAGGCGAGGGTTATGGTGCTCCATCGGACAATATAGCATGAAAACGTAACAGTCAGGTCAAATGAACCGAGCTTCTGAACTTCTGGTGGTGCATTTATCTGCTAGACTGTTAAGTTTTATGCCAACCTTCCTTTTGTTATATAGTATTTGTTTTGTTGCGATACAAAATTTATTCTTAACGTGCAGCCATGGTTGAAGAAAACATCAAGCCATTTTTCTATAGTGTAGGGTGTTCCCTATATTTTCACTGGTGGCGATCTTTGATGGGATTCCATCTTTGATGCCGAGTGGATGTAATCTGTGCAATCGCCTTAATAGCCTAGCGTTCATTTCGGCCTTATTTATTTCCTAGTCTTCTTTTTCCCTGGTTTGCTAGTGGCCGCAACTACCCATGGGCCATATACGAGCCGTAGGATCCATGGGTCTCCTACGGGCCGTCGATAAATGGGCCTGTAATCGGTGGGCCTCGGGCCGTCGATAAATGGGCCTGTAATCGGTGGGCCTCGGGCCGTCGGATAAATGGGTCTACGTAATCGGGCGTAATTGGTATCGGCCCAGCACGGTAACGGGCAGTTAACAGGCCGTAGGACTGTAAAAGCTTAATTCTGTCGCAGGCATAACGGGTCGTTAATGGGCCAGAATATAGGACGAGCTGGCCAGAAACGGGCCGACTCTTGCCATGGGCCAAATTTGGCCCATTAGGGTAAAGGCCAGTAACGGGCCGACTCTTGCTATGGGCCGAATTTGGCCCATTTGGGGAACATGCCAGTAACGGGCCGACTCTTGCCATGGGCTGAATTTGGCCCATTACGGGAACAGGCCAGTAACGGGCCGGAAGTAATCGAGGGCCGAAAAGGAGCCCAAGAACGTATGGGTCGTCAATAGGCCGAAAGCTAACACTGGCTGGAAACGGCCCATGTAAATCACGGGCCATTAACGGGTACAAAGAAAATTACTGTTCATTATGGGCTAGAGTCACCGTGGGCCTGTAAAGGGCCGAAAGATACGAAGGCCTCATATGGGCCAAAAGACGTCATGGGCCATACATGGGCCGAAAGTGCAAAGGGTTGGTGTTATATTCGACGGCCCACATGACATTGTTGGGCCGATTTCCTTTAGTGCCTAACGGGCCATGAGTTAACGAGTCATAAAATGGGCTATTTGCGAAGAGACCGTTAACAGGCTTTTCATGGGCCAGCCCGTTAACTTTTGACCAAGTCAAATGGGCCGGCTTTGTAAGCTAAATGGGCCATGGCACGTGTCGACATATCATAGGCACCTATATGACCCACTAATGAGCTGACACGTGTTTCATCCGGCCAATAAGAATTTTACACGTGGAAATTTCCCATTGATCGGTGCTGTTAACGGGTTATCGGATCCAAAACCCGACCCGATAGCTTAACGGTGTTATGTTACGGTTGATGCCACGTGTCGATCACCCTTGACGAAAGCACTTCTGTGACGCGCGATTTATCGTCAGGGAAGTGGACACTTCTGTGATGATAATTTTGGTAATGTCATGGAACTCTTCTACGACAGCACAGGTATGACTATCTTGATTCTGTCATAAATTTGTCATGGATGTACATGCATGACAAAAAACGTGACCTACTGTGACAAACACGTATCATCACGGAAGTGTATTTCTTTTGTAGTGTTTGGTCGTCATTTCTGAAAATTTGTGTGATCGGGGCTCTCTTGACCAAAATACTGGTTATTTATTGCTGCTACTTTATTGGTGATATGTCGGAAATGAAAGAAATACTATTTGGGTCCTAAAAAGGCCACAAATCAAACAATTCAGGAAAAATGAACAAAATTACTAAAAGAATCAATTGTGAAAAGGCGATGGCCAAGAAAATAAAAAGGCGTAGGCCCAAAAACGAAATAGATCACAAAAAGGCCATGACCCATGAAATAAAAAGGCTAAAATGTTGGGCTAGGCCCATGTAGCTACCAAAAATTAACAGAAAAAATATATGTTAAAAAGGCTGAATTAATGGGCTTGGCCCATGTAGAACACCTAATTGGACCGGGTTGAATCTCACCAACGACCAATTCAATTGGTCGCAATTTTGCCACGTCAGCTTGCCACGTTGGATCCCACGTGGCCTGGGCAGACAACCAGTGACCAAAACAAAAGGTCATGGGTTCAACGACCTTCTTTTTTGGTCGTAAACGTCTACGACCTTATCCCGAAGAAGGTCGTTAATTTCAGTTTACGACTGCCAGCTTTTGACCTTCTGTTTTTGGTCACAAAAAGGTCACAAATGAAAAACAATGACCATTCAGTGACCAATAGTCAAGGTCACAAGTTGACATATTTCTTGTAGTGTCCACATTGTTTAAAATGAAGGCCAAACTCATAACTCAAATATTCTTCTCTACGATCAGATTGTAGAAACTTTATTTTCTTGTTACGATGATTCTCCACTTCACTATGAAATTCTTTAAACTTTTCAAATGTTTCAGACTTGTGCTTCATTAAGTAGATATACGCATATCTACTCAAATCATCTGTGAAGGTCAGAAAATAACGATACCCGCCACGAGCATCAACACTCATTGGACCGCATACATCGGTATGTATTATTTCCAACAAGTTAGTAGCTCGTTGCATTGTTCCTGAGAACGGAGTTTTAGTCATCTTGCCCAAAAGGCACAGTTCGCAAGCATCAAATGATTCATAACCAAGTGATTCCGAAAATCCATCTTTATGGAGTTTCTTCATGCGCTTTACACCGATATGACCCAAACGGCAGTGCCACAAATAAGTTGCACTATCATTATTAACTTTTCATCTTTTGGCATCAATATTATGAATATGTGTATCACTACGATCGAGATCCAACAAACTATTTTCATTGGGTGTATGACCATCGTAGGTATTATTCATGTAAACAGAATAAAAATTATTCTCTAACTTTAAATGAATAACTGTATCGCAATAAACATGATCAAATCATATTCATGCTCAATGCAAACGCCAAATAACATTTATTTAGGTTTAACACTAATCCCGAAAGTGTAGGGAGTGTGCGATGATGATCATATCAATCTTGGAACCACTTCCAACACACATCATCACTTCACCCTCAACTAGTCTCTATTTATTCAGTAACTCCTGTTTCGAGATACTAATTTTTAGCAACCGAACAAGTACCAAATACTCAGGGGCTACTATAAAAACTAGTAAGGTACACATCAATAACCTGTATATCAAATATACCCTTGTTCACTTTGCCATCCTTCTTATCCACCAAATATTCAGGGCATTTCCGCTTACAGTGATCATTTCCTTTGTAGTGTAAGCACTCAGTTTCAGGCTTTGGTCCAGCTTTGGGCTTCTTCGCGGGAGTGACAACTTGCTTGCCATTCTACTTGAAGTTCCCTTTCTTTCCCTTTGCCCTTTTCTTGAAACTAGTGGTTTTGTCAATCATCAACACTTGATGCTCTTTCTTGATTTCTACCTTCGTCGATTTCAAAATCACGAAGAGCTCGGGAATCGTTTTCGTCATCCCTTACATACTATAGTTCATCACAAAGTTCTAGTAACTTGGTGATGGTGACTAGAGAACTCTGTCAATTACTATCTTATCTGGAAGATTTACTCCCACTTGATTCAAGTGATTGTAGTACCCAGACAATCTGAGCACATGCTCACTAGTTGAGCGATTCTCCTCCATCTTTTAGCTATAGAACTTGTTGGAGACTTCATATCTCTCAACTCGGCTATTTGCTTGAAATATTAACTTCAATTCCTGGAACATCTCATATGGTCTGTGACGTTCAAAATGTCTTCGAAGTCCCGATTCTAAGCCGTTAAGCATGGTGCACTAAACTATCAAGTAGTCATCATATTGAGCTAGCCAAACGTTCATGACGTCTGCATCTGCTCCTGCAATAGGTCTGTCACCTAGCGGTGCATTAAGGACATAATTCTTCTATGCAGCAACGAGGATAAACCTCAGATCATGGATCCAATCCGCATCATTGCTACTAACATCTTTCAACACAATTATCTCTAGGAACATATCAAAATAAACATATGAAAGCAACAACGCGAGCTATTGATCTACAACATAATTTGCAAAATACTACCAGGACTAAGTTCATGATAAATTTAAGTTCAATTAATCATATTACTTAAGAACTCCCACTTAGACAGACATCTCTCTAGTAATCTAAGTGATCACATGATCCAAATCAACTAAACCATGTCCGATCATCATGTGAGATGGAGTAGTTTTCAATGGTGAACATCACTATGTTGATCATATGTACTATATGATTCACGCTCGACCTTTCGGTCTCCGTGTTCCGAGGCCATATCTGTATATGCTAGGCTCATCACTTTAGCCTGAGTATTCCGTGTGTGCAACTGTTTTGCACCCGTTGTATTTGAACTTAGAGCCTATCACACCCGATCATCACGTGGTGTCTCAGCGCGAAGAACTTTCGCAACAGTGCATACTCAGGGAGAACACTTCTTGATAATTAGTGAGAGATCATATTAAAATGCTACCGTCAATCAAAGCAAGATAAGATGCATAAAAGATAAACATCACATGCAATCAATATAAGTGATATGATATGGCCATCATCATCTTGTGCTTGTGATCTCCATCTCCGAAGCACCATCGTGATCACCATCGTCACCGGCGCGACACCTTGATCTCGTAGCAACGTTGTCGTTTACGCCATCTATTGCTTTTACGACTATCGCTACCGCTTAGTGATAAAGTAAAGCAATTATAGGGCGTTTGCATTTCATACAATAAAGCGACAACCATATGGCTCCTGCCAGTTGCCGATAACTTCGGTTACAAAACATGATCATCTCATACAATAAAATATAGCATCACATCTTGACCATATCACATCACAACATACCCTACAAAAACAAGTTAGACATCCTCTACTTTGTTGTTGTAAATTTTACGTGCCTGCTACGGGCTGAGCAAGAACCGTTCTTACCTACGCATAAAAACCACAACGATAGTTCGTCAAGTTAGTGATGTTTTAACTTTCGCAAGGACCGGGCATAGCCACACTCGGTTCAACTAAAGTTGGAGAAACAGACACCCGCCAGCCACTTGTGTGTGAAGCACGTCGGTAGAACCAGTCTCGCGTAAGCATACGCATAATGTCGGTCCGGGCCGCTTCATCCAACAATATCACCGAACCAAAGTATGACATGCTGGTAAGCAGTATGACTTGTATCGCCCACAACTCACTTGTATTCTACTCGTACATATAACATCTACGCATAAAACCTGGCTCTGATACCATTGTTGGGGAACGTAGTAATTTCACAAAATTTCCTATGCACACGCAAGATCATGGTGATGCATAGCAACGAGAGGGGAGAGTGTTGTCCACGTACCCTCGTAGATCGAAAGCGGAAGCGCTAGAACAACGCGGTTGATGTAGTTGTACATCTTCACGGCCCGACCGATCAAGTGCCGAAACTACAGCACCTCCGAGTTCTAGCACATGTTCAGCTCGATGACGATCCCCGGACTCCGATCCAGCAGAATGTCAGGGAAAAGTTCCGTCAGCACGATGGCGTGGTGACGATTTTGATGTTCTACCGTCGCAGGGCTTCGCCTAAGCACCGCTACAATATTATCGAGGAAGATGGTGGAGGGGGGCACCGCACACGGCTAAGAGATCAAGAGATCAATTGTTGTTGTGTCTATGGGGTGCCCCCTGCCCCCGTATATAAAGGCGCAAGGGGGGAGGCAGCCGACCAAGGAGGAGGGCGCGCCAAGGGGGGAGTCCTACTCCCACCGGGAGTAGGACTCCTCCTTTCCTTGTTGGAGTAGGAGATGGAGAAGGAAAAGGGGGCTGCACCCCTTGTCCAATTCAGACCAGAGGGGGGGCGCAGGCCTCCTTCCTTTTGGCCTCTCTCCTCTATTCCTGTATGGCCCAATAAGGCCCATATACTCACTGGCGAATTCCCGTAACTCTCCGGTACTCCGAAAAATACTCGAATCACTCGGAACCTTTCCGAAGTCCGAATATAATCGTCCAATATATCGATCTTTACATCTCAGCCATTTCAAGACTCCTCGTCATGTACCCGATCTTATCCGGGACTCCGAGCTCCTTCGGTACATCAAAACACATAAACTCATAATATAACTGTCATCGTAACCTTAAGCGTGCGGACCCTACGGGTTCGAGAACTATGTAGACATGACCGAGACACGTCTCCGGTCAATAAACAATAGCAGAACCTGGATGCTCATATTGGCTCCCACGTATTCTACGAAGATCTTTATCGGTCAAACCGCATAACAACATACATTGTTCCTTTTGTCATCGGTATGTTACTTGCCCGAGATTCGATCATCGATATCTCAATACCTAGTTCAATCTCGTTACCGGCAAGTCTCTTTACTCGTTATGTAATGCATCATTCCGTAACTAACTCATTAGCTACATTGCTTGCCAGGCTTATAGTGATGTGCATTACCGAGAGGGCCCAGAGATACCTCTCCGACAATCGGAGTGACAAAACCTAATCTCAAAATATGCCAACTCAACATGTACCTTTGGAGACACCTGTAGAGCTCCTTTATAATCACCCAGTTACATTGTGACGTTTGGTAGCTCACAAAGTGTTCCTCCGGTAAACGGGATTTGCATAATCTCATAGTTGTAGGAACATGTATAAGTCATGAAGAAAGCAATAGCAACATACTAAACGATCAAGTGCTAAGCTAACGGAATGGGTCAAGTCAATCACATCATTCTCCTAATGATGTGATCCCGTTAATCAAATGAAAACTCATGTCTATGGCTAGGAAACTTAACCATCTTTGATTCACGAGCTAGTCAAGTAGAGGCATACTAGTGACATTAAGTTTGTCTATGTATTCACACATGTATTATGTTTCCGGTTAATACAATTCTAGCATGAATAATAAACATTTATCATGAAATAAGGAAATAAATAATAACTTTATTATTGCCTCTAGGGCATATTTCCTTCAGCAAACGCCTGGCACGCGTCTCCGGGGTGTCCCCCCCACCCCACGGATGGCGCCGCCGCCGGCACCTGGAGGGGGGAAATGGACGCGTCCGGTCTACACGGAGGGGATCTTGCCGTGGGTCTGGCCCGTATGTTGCTCCAAAGTGTTCCTATGGACTGACCTAACACAACCGGGTGGATAGGTCCACTGCTCAAAGCCCGTCCATGCAAAGTCAAAGGGCTAGATCCCGTGGTCAAACGCTACAGGGTTAGGTGGGACGGGGGCCCTGGGGTAGCAATGCAACCCGAGCGCCGCACCGGGCCCTCATACATGCGGGGTTGTGTGGTGGCAGGTCCGAAGAGGCAGCACGCGTCTCCGGGGTGTGCCCC
>NC_041381.1:172878116-172879149 GCF_002162155.2 Triticum dicoccoides
GACAGCGCCACCGCCGGCACCTGGAGGGGGGAAACGGACGTGTCGGGTCTACACGGAGGGGATCTTGCCGTGGGTCTGGCCCGGATGTTGCTCCAAAGTGTTCCTATGGGCTGACCTAACACAACCGGGTGGATAGGTTCACTACTCAAAGCCCATCCGTGCAAAGTCAAAGGGCTAGATCCCGTGGTCAAACGATACAGGGTTAGGCGGGACGGGGGCCCTGAGGGGTAGCAATGCCACCCGAGCATCGCACCGGGCCCTCATACATGCGGGGTGGTGTGGTGGCATGTCCGAAGAGGCGGCACGCGTCTCCGGGGTGTGCCCCCCTCAAGGACGGCGATGACACGGTAGTAGACGTTCTGCGGTAACGATGCAGCGTGAATATTATTAAATACTCGGAGCACGATAAAATCATGAGTTTTTACACGACGTGGGCACATGTGCCGTAGGACTGATGGTAATTTTTCATAATTGTTCGTGATGGAGTAGTATCTGAACAATTCCCTCTTACGTAGATTGCTCTTCGCGTGTCTACGACTGTGGCCGGCGGCCTCTGGGGGCTAGCATTGCCGTCAAATCTTGCGTAGGCGGCCTCTCACAAGTCTGGAAGTGTTGTGTCGGGTGCAAACGCCCGGCACACGTCTCCGGGCTGTGGCCCCCTCCCCCCCATGGACGGCGCCGCCGCCGGCACCTGGAGGGGGGAAACGGACCCGTCGGGTCTACACGGAGGGGATCTTGCCGTGAGTCTGGCCCAGATGTTGCTCCAAAGTGTTCCTATGGACTGATCTAACACAACCGGGTGGATAGGTCCACTGCTCAAAGCCCGTCCGTGCAAAGTCAAAGGGCTAGATCCCGTGGTCAAACGCTACAGGGTTAGGCGGGACGGGGGCCCTGGGGGGTAGCAGTGCCACTCGAGCGTCGCACCTGGCCCTCATACATGCGGGGTGTTGTGGTGGCATGTCCGAAGAGGCAGCACACGTCTCCGGGGTGTAACCCCCTCACGGACGGTGCCGCCGCCGGCACCTGGAGGGGG
>NC_041381.1:172879967-172885283 GCF_002162155.2 Triticum dicoccoides
GAGGCGGCACGCGTCTCCGGGGTGTGCCCCCCCCCTCCTCCCGAACGGCGGCGCCGCCGGCACCTGGAGGGGGGAAACGGACTCGTCAGGTCTACACGGAGGGGATGTTGCCGTGGGTCTGGCCCGGATGTTGCTCCGAAGTGTTCCTATGGGCTGACCTAACACAACCGGTTGGATAGGTCCACTGCTCAAAGCCCGTCCGTGCAAAGTCAAAGGGCTAGATCCCGTGGTCAAACGCTACAGGGTTAGGCGGGACAGGGGCCCTGGAGGGGGTAGCAATGCCACCCGAGCGTCGCACCGGGCCCTCATACATGCGGGGTGGTGTGGTGGCATGTCCGAAGAGGCGGCACGTGTCTCCGGTGTTTGGTCCCCTCCAAGTGACGGCCGCACTGCCTTGCGTGCAGGGGGCACACCGCGGAGCTCCAAGACGGGCGTCTACGCATGCGTGAACACTTTCACATATGCATCGGGACCCGTGCGATGTTTCGGTGACATAGCTACACCCCGAATCCCCCCACCACCCAGAATTCCCTTCGTGTCGACCGTTTCCCTCCTCCGTGACACGGCGATAGCGACGTTCATAACGGGGGGCAATCGATATACAATCAGGGTATATTTTTTTTAGATAAGGCATAATTATCTTATGCAAAAACAAAAACTAAAATAAAGTAAAAATAAGAAAATAAAGTAAAAATAAAATAATAAAATAATAGTATGCCGATGGCCACAGAGGTGCAGTCCCACGGATCGATGACGTGGCATGGCACACGGATCGATGACGTGGCAGAGGGGCCTTTGCCATAGGTAGTATAAAGCAAAGTTAAAAATAAAACTAAATAAATGTATGCCGAAGGCACGGCCGTCGGCATAGCTGTGCACTCGGATCGATCACGTGGCAGAGGGGTATGGGCCAGGTCTATGCGGACGGCTAAGTCATCGGCATACCTCTGGCACAGATATGCCGACGGCCGCCGTCACCACCCGTCGGCGTAGACTCAACGCCGTCAAACGGTCAGCGCTAACCTTGTAGCTGGGCCCGGGCTATGCCGACAGCTGCTCCTATGCCGACGGGCCCCGTAGACGTATCTCGAGCGGTCCCGGCGGCCTCGCCTATGCCGACGGCCCCGTCGGCATATATGGATTTATGCCGACGGCTTTTCTACGCCTACGGCCTGTCCTTGGCCGTCGGCATAGCTCCATTTATGCCGATGGGTGCCGTCGGCATAGGTTTGGCCGTCGGCAACCCATGTTTTTTTGGTAGTGCCTCCTTGTAGAGAAGTAACGTGTGCAGTCAATTTAGCTAAGGAAACTTATTTAACATGGTGCATGGACTCTTGGCAAGGGGTTCAGAAAACAAGAAGAAAATCAAATACTTACTATAAGGCTAACTTGACTCGATCCAATTGGAGTTGTGCAATTGTTAGTTTACTTACCCAGCAATTCTCGCAAGCAATCAATCGATTCATGCACATGTGTATACGCAAGATCGATCAATCATCCTGCTTATCAGATAGCTTCGCAAACATATGCCCATCGCATGTATGCATGTTCTTGTTAATGCCAATCCATATCAATTGACGCCGGCAGCTGGTAGCAAAGCTTGCTCTTATGCTAATCCAGATCAACCAACTTAGCCACAAGCTTAGTTGTTTGTTCTGTATGTGTGTTTGCCAACGAAAAAATCGAACCAGCTGCTTGCTTACCTAGCTTTGTAGGCATGTGTCACCGTATACTATCATGTCTCCACCCGCAAAAACAAAAAGGTACACTATCATGTCACCGGAATGTCGGCTTGGAAGAAATCAAGCCATTGTGATACCCTGAATACATTGCCGGAAATCACTTGTCAAGTGTGATACACCAGAGCGAACTCGTACTCTGTGTTGACGCTGCTGGCGGCGTGCTTGAGGAACAACAACACAAATCCGGCATCCTGGGCTCCTGGTGTCTTCTCTCGTGAGGTGTGGCACCGCACCCTGGCTTGGTGCAAACTCACCGTCCACCCACCGGACGGCAACCTTACCCTCTACGATTGGTGGCGAGAGGTTACAACCTCCGCCCCCTCGCTTCGCAAAGCATTGGCATCGATCGTCCCTCTGGTCACTTGGGCCATTTGGAAACACCGCAATGCATGCATCTTTGATCATCGGCAACCCTCGATTAGCTGCCTATTCTCCTCCATCCAAGATGATGTGCGCGCCTCGGCAAATGCCGGCGCCAAAGGGCTACAAGCTGTAATTGACGCGATGTAATACTATGTAGTGGGGCTGAGCATCCCCTCTCCCCTGCTCTCGAGTGCCCCCGGTTAGCCTCTTAGTGTACGAACCACATCTTGCGACGGTTTGGTCCATCCGCCTGCCTCTGAAAATCCGGATCTTCATGTGGCAGTGGATTCGCGGTCGGATCCCGTCGGGCGTGGAGGTTCGCAAAGCATAATGGTCTGGGCACTGGCCTTTGCCCGCTTTGCGCTTCCCCCGAAGACTCGAACCACATCTTCTTTTCCTGTGTGACTGCGCAATTCGTATGGAGCAGCTTCCGCTAGGTGGTGGGTGGAAATTGGTGCCACACCAATTTCCCTGACCTGTATACAGAGCTCCAGTCCTCCCACTTGTCCTCTCGCCACATTAGGTGTCTTGAGATTGGGGTCATCGCTTGGACCCTCTGGACGATCCGTAATAAGCTTGGGATCCAGTGTGCTCCTCTATGATGGGCCGCCGCCGCCAACTGTCACCGCTCCATCTTTAGAACTGTTCTGATGCATCAACCTTGCTTGGTCCAGTTATCATCGACGCCACCATGGCGCCCAACGGCACCTCCTCCCTGCGCGCAAACAGCTGAGCACGTCGCGGTCGCCACTGATACACCTCAGCACCATCCTGCCAAGTACCACCAGCCGACACAGCTTGAAGTCTTTGGAAGATCTATCGTGCGTAGCACCTGCCGACCAGGCATGACAAAGCGTAGCACATGTCGGTCAGGCATGACTTGACATCTCCACCAAAGCTCCGTGCAAGATGAAGCCGCTCCACCTCCAGCCTCTCTGAACGGGACGGGAGCACCCCAGGAAGACACGGCAAAGAGTTGAGCACCACAATCACCACGAGAGCCAGACCAGCCGACCGCCATGGCGAAGCGACACAACTAAAGAGAGAACCGCCGCCATCAGAAACGCCAAGAACGCGCTGCAGCTGTCCCACCTCCCCGCGGACCCAAAGCGGCGCCTTCAAGAAGGTGACGGAGCCGGGCACCACCGCCGCCCAACCAAAGTTGTGGGTTTTCACCCGGGTGCAGGGGGACGAGGGGGAGGGAGCTGGATCTCGAAGCCGCCTTCAAGAAGAAAACAGCGCCTGGAGCGCCGTCGGCGTCGTGGCCGCCGCAGCCGGCCAAGAAATTACTCTGATCCAGAGCTTCCAACCCCACATCCGCGCATTCCGTCACCGGATCCGGCCGGACTGACGAGGAGGAAGCAGCAGCACGGGGGCGCCGTCCTTAGATCTAGCGAAGGAGAGCAGCAGGGGATCCCTCCACGCGGCGCCCGCATCCACCGCCAACTCGCCGCCCGCGCGGCCGAGTAGACGCGGCCCTCAACTCCGGCGAGCGCCGCCCGCCGCCCACATGTCAGCAATCAACACAATCTGGTTGAACTTCTTCTCTTAGCAACTTGGCCAAAGCAAGCCACTTGGGCTTTTCATCCGATTCATGTACTTCTTCTTCCTAGATTAAATCACGAACCTCCTTACCCTACAGTTGTAGTCGCTCCAGAAGCTTGCTTGGATCTTCTCCATCGCCCCCTGCCAAAGAGAACCCTCGGTAGGGCTCGTTGTGACTTCTCCAACATGATCTTGATGTATCTTCCAGAAAACAAACCTAGGTCGTTCGAGTCACCAATCACAGTTGGAGAGGGACCAATCGAGGAAGGGAGGGGCGAGGTATGATTAGGGCAAGGACATGAACAGACGTAAGCGACGACTAGCAAACATGCTCGTGCGTTGCAACGGGAAACATACTATCATACATTCCATATTCTTCATCTCTAGCGAACCTTTGTCATGATCCCCACTGGCCTCTCGTGAGAATTGTGGCATTTTAAACCTTGGTCGTGGTTCATGATTCTCCTCATCTTTGCTTCTACATCAACGACCTCATGAAAAATGCCCCTATGTAATTGAACGATGAATTACATTTTCTAGTTTGAAAAATACATATATATATATTTGAGAAATTATTGACCAATCAAAACCGTGAACCAAATTTAAAATTAAACACCTCACTTGAATGAGAGAGCTCCTTCATAAATTTTTGCCCAAGTCGAATTTTGAAACCCGTTCCAAAATCAACGTTCTTAATTGAATAAGAGGCCTTACCCAAGGGACGGAGGGAGAAGTAGATTTCATTTGTGACCCCACAAAATGAATATCCTATGGCCAACAAACTACATGCATAATGGCATGGAATGTAAAACACACAGCTGATAGAGGAGAGCGACAAACACATGAAACCACACCTTGTAAACTTTGCAGAAAAACCACGTCACATCTTTCTTACACCGTAACTAAACGAATGACCCCGACCTGAGAAAGCGGTAGCATCAGATATGGCATATACATGAATTTCCATTAAGAATAAGCATTTAGTGTTTTGCCAAAACAGTATAAACAGAGACTATATGAACGTGCCCTTGAATTTGAAATAAATCATCAAAACAATAGTTGTGCTGAAGTAATAATTATATGCCATCTAGCTTTTGTTCTCAGTTGCATTGGCCCCATCATTGGAATTGGGAGAAACATATTTTTTGACTACTTGGGCCCAGATGCATACAAAAATTCAAGAGAAAAGGTTAGGCAGATGCAAATGAGGTTGCAGTACATTAGGAAAATTGACTGCTACAACAGACCTGCTATTTTGAAACTAATGTTCAGGACTGTATATGCCAATATTTTCAGATCATGTGCAGCCTCTTCAAATTGCTAATCTCGTTGACATGATCTGTGAAAGAGTCCTGCAGGCACAAATTATTGATGCAGTAGTAAGCTAATCAAGTTTATCCAGCCCGTGGATGCGTCGTCGACGTTGCCGCTGCTATTGCTGGCTTCCGAAGTATAGCAAAAGAATCTGCGTCATGTAAGTTGTGACTCGCACAATCTCGTCTCGCACAATCTTGCCGGGAAGCTTGGGAGCAGCATCGTGAGCCGCAGTGCGATGATAGTCTGCCTGATGGATAACCTCAGGGATGCAGTCGGAGTGCTTGTGAAGTGCTCCATCTCCTACTCGTCAAAATCGCCGCACTGCTCCTACGCCGACTGAGCGGAGGCA
>NC_041381.1:172885791-172944073 GCF_002162155.2 Triticum dicoccoides
TCAACGAGCAGCAAGAACTCAAAATCGAAGCAGGCCGAATTGGCGGAGGGAGGCGGGCAGGCGCAGATCTCGCGGCCCAGCGGCTCACCATGTCCTACACTGCTGCCGCCTCGTCGTCCGGCTATCCGGGGTGTCCAGGCTATCTGCCGCGGGCTTCTCGGCCGGCGGTGCCGCTAGGGCCTTCCTCGGCTGGCGCCGGCCCCATGAGGGGATCTCTGGCCGCGCCTGCTCCTACTGACTGGCCCGCACGATGGACTACAGGTTCGCGAGAATGGCAGCCACCTCCAGCTCACGCTCATCGAACTCCTCCCGCGTGCGTCCGCTCCCTGCCGACGCGGCCGCTTGGATCTCGCCGAGCGAGCGAGGGATTGGGGGTAGCTCTGGGGGCCATGGAAAGTGCAGGGGAGGAGACAGAGGATTGCAAAAGTTCCGCCACGGTGAACTCCCAGAACAGGCTCATTATAGCATAAATTTATGAAAATAAATGTATTGTGACGGTGAACCCACAGAGTCAATCCATGCTTTATTATTAGTGAAAGATAAAGGAACTCGCAACGGTGCTATCGCAAGGACTAGGGGAATATTCATTCATGTTCTATTAGGTCATGCATTCAGCCTCCCAGTCGATTATTCCCATCTCACCTATATCTCTACCTCTCTCCATATGGCCCGCGACCAAAATGCCCTTTCGTTATTTAGTTTTCAGAACTTGTGTATGACGTATCGTGTGAACCTTTGTTGTTGCTTTATCCGTAGGCTGTCCCGTAAAAAAACTATAGACCTGAGCGAAAGCATGTTTTTTTTGTGGGTAGGTGAAAGCATGTTTCAACAGGGGGAAGTGGAAGCAGAGACAATGGCATCGAAGGAAGTGAAAAATGATAAGTTGCGTAAATTATTTTCCCAGTGTATTCAGGTAATCGAGAATTGATGTGTGCAAATTTGTATGAATAGTTGACATATTTACACCATTTTTGACCTACATCACATCATTACATCATTCTCCTAATGATGTGACCGCTTTATCAAATGACAACTCATGTCTATGATTAGGAAATCTTAACCATCTTTGATCAACGAGCTAGTCTAGTAGAGCACATGTATTTGTTTATGTATCCACACATGTATTTAAGTTTTCGGTCAATACAATTCTAGCATGAATAATAAACCTTTATCATGATTAAGGAAATATAATAATAACCATTTTATTATTACCTCTAGGGCATACTTCCATCAGAAATCACCGCGACGTGACCAAAAGACCGGCTAAGTACGGGGTGTTCATCCTTCCGCCCAGATGAGCTTGATGATTTTCTTGCTAGCCCCCACGTTGACCATGATGCTCTTGTTCTTCAGCATCTCCTCCTGGGCACGCCTATCGCCATCCTTCAAATTTACAAGGATAAACTTTTAGTTATACAGACATGCTGAATTGTGATTTACATCAATAGCGTGAATAGCAGCTAAGGATGTGTGTGTATATGCACTGGTCACATATGTTCCAATGAGTAAGTAAAGATTGCATAAATTGTATATGTAAAGAACATTGTATAAGTTGTATATGTAAAGAACATTGTATAAGTTGAAAGGACAAGAGGACTCACAAGCATGGTGTATGCCTTAGGAAGCGAGAGAAGAGTGGGGTAGAGACTCGTGACAGCAAGAGCAGCTTCTTCCGTCACTTCTGGCACCTAATTTACATGCAGGATAAATGAGCAAACTATTGCATGAAATGGACTACCCGACAAACTTTGGTGGGCGTGGCTATATTCACCCAGTTACCTGCATAATCTGAAGGGCAATATATCGCTCAGAGTGACCTTCTCAAGGTCAGAACACCTCTTCACAAACTCATCGTAGGTCAGGCAAAGTCGGGAGGTATCAGCACCATTAGTGAAGTTTGTGTTGTAGTAATCAACTAGAAGGGTTAGGCGCGCTTTGCTACGCCGTTTAATTTGGTGGGATTCTTAAATTTATTTACTCACTCTATTTCAAAATATTACTTTTTTGAAAAGTCAAACCTCTTTAAGTTTGATCAAACTTGTAAAGAAATATATCAAAATTATAATATCAAATCAGTGTTATTAGATTCATCATGAAATGAATTTTCATTTTTTTATTTAATATTATGGATGCCGATATTTTTGGCTCTAAACTTGGTCAAAGTTAAAGAAATTTGACTTTCCAAAAAATTAATAACCATTATGAAACTGATGGAATATTTAGTTTGGCCGATGGGCGAGATGATGGAGTTTGTTTTATGTTTATTTATAATGCGGTTATTTGGTGCATTTCGCGATGTGATTTTGTGTTATCCGCTAATCAACCCATATTTATGAGGGGATATTTTTTCATCGATGATTGCATGTACTATATCTGTGCTATAGTATCACATGGTGGCGCTTTTTTCTAGGTGATGGGAGTATGCGAGCAGTTGATATGTTTTTATAGGCCGGTTGTTGCTAATTAATTTGAAAAATTGTTGGCCCGATCAAAATCGTAAACCAAATCCAAGATTTAATACCTCAATCGAATGAAAGGGGATTAAATTTAGGGAACATAGAGAATTAAAATAATTAAATAGGAGAGGTCCTTGAGAAATTGTTGACCCGGTCGAAATCGGATGACCCAATTCTAAATTGAAGCAATCAATTGCAAAGATTTAAAAATTAGGAAGCATAGTGTATTGTATAAAAAAATTAAATTAGAAAGCATAGTGTAATATAAATTTTGCAGTAGTCTATAATGTATAAGCTACAAAAATATAATGGCATATTATCTATCTTACCATGTCTAACAAGGTTTGATTATGTGTCTCGAAGACTCCATACTTTTGTGGGGTTTTCGGGAAGGATAAGTTGTGGAACAATTCTGCAACTCTTCAAATGTTTTGCTAAACTCATAAATCAAACTTTATTCTTTATGATCCAATCATAAATACTGGATTCTCTTGTTACAATGATTTTTCACTTCATACTAACAATACTTTGAACGAAGTCAAAAGTCAAACTCCTTTCTCATTAAATAGATATACTCATGTATCTACTCAAATCATCGGTGGAATTTTTATGAAGGAAAATTAATCCACCACACACGGCTACACATAATGGACCATATACATCAACATGTACAATCCCCACTAAATTAGTCGTCCATTCTACTTTGGCCTATGAAAGGAGTTTTAGTCATCTTTTGAAAAAGGTCTCACAAGCGTCAATTTATTCAAAAACAAAATGACTTCATAAGTCCATCAACATGGAATTCCTTCATGTTTTCCTTTCCAATATGAACTAAAATAGCAGTGTCAAAAATTAAGTGAAATTCTTTAATTTCACGTCTTGCGACGTTTAGCATTTAGTCTTATAGATGTTTATTTTACCATCACGATTTATATTAAATGGTCCATCAATTATGGATCATGGTCATAGTTTGAACAATCTTATTTGTTCTCACATAAACCGGAACAAAATAACAACTTATTAAGTCCTTAAATTAAATCTTGAAGGTTTGGTTCGATGTGATAGTGAACACAATAACACTTTATTGTCATGATCGTTTTCACATCTTTTACTAGTTCTTTTAGGCCCTTGTATTTCTTGCATTGCGTTGTTCTGTATGACAATTCATACCAACCAATCTGGTATCAAAATACCCAAAAATACTTTGTTAACTAGTAATACATATATAACCTGTATATCATGCATATACCTGAGCCGAACTTTTCCAGTTTTTTCTTTTCTACCATAAACTTTTGCAATTTTATTTTTCAGTGTTCCCTTTCCTTTACAGAAGAATAATTCAACATCAAACAATGCCAGTCGAACTAGCACATTTTCCTTGGCGTGCTAGTCATATACTATCACCCATGGATTCATACTTTGAAGTTCATTAATACCATCATATAATTACCATTCTTCCAGATTCCACTCTTAGCAATCTTCAGGCATAGTAAACAATTTTTACCTACACTTTTATTCAATCCCATCATAACAATTTGTGATGAAGCTACTATAACTCGAATGAAGGAATTTAGAGGATAATATTAGTGCCCAACTTCTTGGTTGATTCAAACGCCCAATGTCTTCAGTTCTTGCATATATTCAAAAATATAAGCACACATTATCACATTATATTACACTCAGTTATGTTGCCACAAACAGGGTTCTAGATATCAATATATCCTTCACTCCTTGCATGTTTCTGAAAACAACTCTTTTCAGCTCCTAAATTACCTTGATCCTTAAAACATTCTTATAAAGATCAGGTATTATGGAAGCAAGCATGACTCTAGATACTAAGTCGGAAACATTTGCTCTTTAGATTAATCAAAATTAATCACATGGAGCTAGGTAGGTTTTACCAAAAAAGTCTACAGTAGGACTCAATTTTATATTTCACTAATACGGTACCAGTCAAAAATGGTTTTTGCCAGATCATAACAGTTTGTATCTCAATCAACAATCTAAGTGTAAGATTGTTCGTGGATGCCAATGACTACAACACATTATGCAAATTCACTTTGATTGGTGGTTCATGATAAATTTAGTTCAAGTTAATTCAAAAATTACCACATGAACTCCCACTCAAAAACAACATCCCTCTAGTCGTTTTAGTGATTACACAAACCAAATTCACTACACCAAAACCGATCATCACATGAGATGGTGTAGCTGCAAAGGCGAACATCGACATGTTCATCATTGCGAGCCGCCAGCCCCCACCTCTTTATATATGTGCAGGTGACAGGGGACCGTCAATCATAGTGGGTTGAGCGCCCCCGATCAGGGAGCGGATCTATGGGCCTGGTGGGCCGTTGGGCCCACACGGTGGAGATCATCCTAACACACCCCGCCAAAGAAGAGGGAGTACTGTTCCTGGACCATCTTTGCCTTGACATCACACACGGTGTCCGATGGGTAGACCCTCAGGGGATCGTGCTGCCGGTGGGGTTTGTTAGGATGATCTCCATCGTGTGGGCCCAACGGCCCACCGGGCCCTTAGATCCGCGCCCTGATCGGGGGCGCTCAACCAACTATGGTTGACGGGCCCCTGTCACCTGCACATATATAAAGAGGTGGGGGTTGGCAACTCGCAACACGAGGTTTGCCGCCGCCACTGTTCCCCACTCCTAACCACAGTCCAATCGAGAGGGAGGCGCTGAAGCGATGGGAAGCCCACTGACGCCACGACTACCTCACAGTCGCCCTCTACACAACCGTCAGTACCCTTGCGCAGACCTTTGATACGTCTCCAACGTATCTATAATTTTTTATTATTACATGCTATTATATTACCCCTTTTGGATATTTATGGGCTTTATTTTACACATTTATATCATTTTTGGGACTAACCTACTAACCGGAGGCCCAGCCCGTATTGCTGTTTTTTTGCCTATTTCAGTATTTCGAAGAAAACGAATATCAAACGGAGTCCAAACGGAATGAAACCTTCGGGAGCGTGATTTTTGGAATGAAGATGATCCAGAGGACTTGGAGTGCAAGTCAAGAAGCAGTCGAGGCGGCCACGAGAGGGTAGGGAGCGCCCACCCCTACAGGGCACGCCCCCCTGTCTCGTGGGCCACTCGGGCGGCCACCGACGTACTTCTTCCTCCTATATAAGCCTACGTACCCCGAAAACATCCAGGGATCCAACAAAACACAATTTCCACTGCCGTAACCTTCTGGATCCGCGAGATCCCATCTTGGAGCCTTCGCCGGCGCTCCGCCGGAGGGGGAATCGACCACGAAGGGCTTCTACATCAACACCATAGCCCCTCCGATGAGTTGTGAGTAGTTTACCACAGACCTTCGGGTCCATAGTTATTAGCTAGATGGCTTCTTATCTCTTTTTGGATCTCAATACAATGTTCTCCCCCTCTCTTGTGGAGATCTATTCAATGTAAACTCTTTTTGCGGTGTGTTTGTCGAGATTCGATGAATTGTAGGTTTATGATCAAGTTTATCTATGAGAAATATTTGAATCTCCTTTGAATTCTTTTATGTATGATTGAGTTATCTTTGCAAGTCTCTTCGAATTATCAGTTTGATTTGGCCTACTAGACTGATCTTTCTTGCCATGGGAGAAGTTCTTAGCTTTGGGTTCAATCTTGCGGTGTCCTTACCCAGTGACAGAAATGGTTGCAAGGCACGTATTGTATTGTTTCCATCGAGGATAAAAAGATGGGGTTTATATCATATTGCATGAGTTTATCCCTCTACATCATGTCATCTTGCTTAATGCGTTACTCTGTTTTTTAGGAACTTAATACTCTAGATGCATGCTGGATAGCGGTCGTAGCGTGGAGTAATAGTAGTAGATGCAGGCAGGAGTCAGTCTACTTGTCACGGACGTGATTCCTATATACGTGATCATGCCTAGATAATCTCATAATTATTCGCTTTTCTATCAATTGCTCGACAGTAATTTGTTCACCCACCGTAATACTTATGCTATCTTGAGAGAAGCCACTAGTGAAACCTATGGCCCCCGGGTCTATCTTTTATCATATAAGTTTTCAATCTACTTTTATTTGCATCTTTACTTTTTGCATCTATCTTATAAAATACCAAAAATATATTTATCTTATTATACTATCTCTATTAGATCTCACTTTCGCAAGTGGCCGTGAAGGGATTGACAACCCCTTTATTGCGGTTGTGATGCTTATATGAAAAAGTTTCATCCTGATAAGCTCAAACCCAAATCGGAGAAATATGTCTTCATAGGATACCCAAAAGGAGACTGTTGGGTACACCTTCTATCACAGATCCGAAGGCAAGACATTCATTGCTAAAAATGGATCCTTTCTAGAGAAGGAGTTTCTCTCGAAAGAAGTGAGTGGGAGGAAAGTAGAACTTGATGAGGTAACAGTACCAACTCCCTTATTGGAAAGTAGTTCATCACAGAAATCGGTTCCTGTGGCACCTACACCAATTAGTGAGGAAGTTAATGATGATGATCATGAAACTTCAGATCAAGTTGTTAATAAACTTTGTAGATCAACCCGAGTAAGATCCGCACCAGAGTAGTACGGTAATCCTATTCTGGAAGTCATGTTACTAGACCATGATGAACCTACAAACTATGAGGAAGCGATGATGAGCCCAGATTCCGCAAAATGGCTTGAGTCCATAAAATCTGAGATATGATCCATGTATGAGAACAAAGTATGGACTTTGATTGACTTGCTCGATGATCAGCAAGCCATGTTAATTAAATGGATTTTTAAGAGGAAGACGGACGCTGATAGTATTCTTACTATCTACAAAGCTAGAATTGTCGCAAAAGGTTTTCGACAAGTTCAAAGTGTTGACTACGATGAGAGTTTCTCACTCGTATCTATGCTTAAGTCTGTCCGAATCATGTTAGCAATTGCCGCATTTTATGAAATCTGGCAAATGGATAAACAAAACTGCATTCCTTAATGGAGTTATTAAAGAAGAGTTGTATGTGATGCAACCAAGAGGTTTTGTCGATCCTAAAGGTGTTAACAAAATGTGCAAGCTCCGGCGATCCATCTATGGACTAGTGCAAGCATCTCGGAGTTGGAATATACGCTTTGATAAGTTGATCAAAGCATATAGTTTTATATAGACTTGTGGTGAAGCCTGTATTTACAAGAAAGTGAGTGGGAGCACTACAACATTTCTGATAAGTATATGTGAATGACATATTGTTGATCGGAAGTAATGTAGAATTATTCTAAGCATAAAGGAGTATTTGAAAAGGAGTTTTTAGAAGAAGGACCTCGGTAAAGCTGCTTACATATTAAGCATCAAGATCTATAGAGATAGATCAAGACGCTTGATAAGTTTTTTTTCAATGAGTACACACCTTGACAAGATTTTGAAGTAGTTCAAAATGGAACAGTCAAAGAAAGAGTTTCTTGCCTGTGTTACAAGGTGTGAAATTGAGTAAGACTCAAAGCCCAACCACGGCAGAAGATAGAAAGAGAATGAAAGTCATTCCCTATGCCTCGGTCATAGGTTCTATAAAGTATGCCATGCTGTGTACCAGATCTATTGTATACCCTAACTGATTTTAGTAAAGGAGTACAATAGTGATCTAGGAGTAGATCACTGGACAGCGGTCAAAATTATCCTAAGGGGAATAAGGATATGTTTCTCGATTATGGAGGTGACAAAAAGGTTCATCGTAAAGGGTTACGTCGATGCAAGTTTTGACACTAATGTAGATGACTCTAAGTCTCGGTCTAGATACATATTGAAAGTGGGAGCAGTTAGCTAGAGTAGCTCTGTGCAGAGCATTGTAGACATAGAAATTTGCAAAATACTTACGGATCTGAATGTGACAGACCCGTTGACTAAAATTATCTCACAAGCAAAACATGATCACACCTTAGTACTCTTTGGGTGTTAATCACATAGCGATGTGAACTAGATTATTGACTCTAGTAAACCCTTTGGGTGTTGGTCACATGACGACGTGAACTATGGGTGCAAATCACATGGTGATGTAAATTATTCACATGGCGATGTGAACTAGATTATTGACTCTAGTGCAAGTGGGAGACTGAAGGAAATATGCCCTAGAGGCAATAATAAAGTTATTATTTATTTCCTTATTTCATAATAAATGTTTATTATTCATGCTAGAATTGTATTAACCGGAAACATAATACATGTGTGAATATATAGACAAACAGAGTGTCACTAGTATGCCTCTACTAGACTAGCTCGTTGATCAAAGATGGTTATGTTTCCTAACCATAGACATGTGTTGTCATTTGATTAACGGGATCACATCATTAGGAGAATGATGTGATTGACTTGACCCATTCCGTTAGCCTAGCACTTGATCGTTTAGTATGTTGCTATTGCTTTCTTCATGACTTATACAAAGTTCCTACAACTATGAGATAATGCAACTCCCTTTTACCGGAGGAACACTTTGTGTGCTACCAAACGTCACAACGTAACTGGGTGATTATAAAGGTGCTCTACAGGTGTCTTCGAAGGTACATGTTGGGTTGGCGTATTTCGAGATTAGGTTTTGTCACTCCGATTGTCGGAGAGGTATCTCTGGGCCCTCTCGGTAATACACATCACTTTAGCCTTGCAAGCATTGTAACTAATGAGTTAGTTGCAGGATGATGTATTACGGAACGAGTAAAGAGACTGTCCGGTAACGAGATTGAACTAGGTATTGGATACCGACGATCGAATCTCAGGCAAGTAACATACCGATGACAAAGGAAACAACGTATGTTGTTATGCGGTTTGACCGATAAAGATCTTTGTAGAATATGTGGGAGCCAATATGGGCATCCAGGTCCCGCTATTGGTTATTGACCGGAAACGTGTTTCGGTCATGTCTACATAGTTTTCGAATCCGTAGGGTCCGCACGCTTAAGGTTTCGATGACAGTTTTATTATGAGTTTATGAGTTTTGATGTACCGAAGGAGTTCGGAGTCCTAGATGAGATCGGGGACATGACGAGGAGTCTCGAAATGGTCGATACGTAAAGATCGATATATTGGACGACTATATTCGGAGTTCGGAAAGGTTCCGAGTGATTCGGGTATTTTCGGGGGTACCGGGGAGTTACGGGAATACGAGGAAGAAGCATTGGGCCTCATGGGCCAAGTGGTGGAAGAGAGGAGGTAGGGCGCGCGGCCCCCCTAGCCCAAACCGAATTGGACTAGGGGGCCGGCCCCCCTTTCCTTCTTCTCCTCCCTCTCCTTCCTTCTCCTTCTCCTCCCCTTCCTTCCCTTCTCCTAGTAGGACTTGGAAAGAGGGGGGAATCCTACTTGGAGTAGGATTGCCCCCTTGGGCGCGCCTCCTCCTCCTTGGTCGGCCCTCCTCCCCTTGCTTCTTTATATACGGGGGCGGGGGGCACCCCATAGACACACAAGTTGATCTACGGATCGTTCCTTAGCCGTGTGCGGTGCCCCCCTCCACCATATTCCATCTCGGTCATTTCGTCGTGGAGTTTAGGCGAAACCCTGCGCCGGTAGAACATCATCATCATCACCACGCCGTCGTGCTGATGGAACTCATCTCCGGAGCTTCGCTGGATCGGAGGCCGGAGATCATCATCGAGCTGAACGTGTGCTGAACTCGGAGTCCCCATACGTTCGGTGCTTGGATCGGTCGGATCATGAAGACGTACGACTACATCAACCGCGTTGTGCTAACGCTTCCGCTTACGGTCTACGAGGGTACGTGGACGAACACTCTCCCCTCTCGTTGCTATGCCATCACCATGATCTTGCGTGTGCGTAGGAATTTTTTTGAAATTACTACGTTCCCCTACGGTGGCATTCGAGCCTAGGTTTTATGCGTTGATGTTATATGCACGAGTAGAACACAAGTGAGTTGTGGGCGATACAAGTCATACTGCTTACCAGCATGTCATACTTTGGTTCGGCGGTATTGTTGGATGAACCGGCCCGGACCGACATTACGCGTACGCTTACGCGAGACTGGTTTTACCTCCGTGCTTTGCACACAGGTGACTAGCGGGTGTCAGTTTCTCCAACTTTAGTTGAACCGAGTGTGGCTATGCCCGGTCCTTGCGAAGGTTAAAACAACACCAACTTTACAAACTATCGTTGTGGTTTTGATGCGTAGGTAAGAACGGTTCTTGCTCAGCCCGTAGCAGCCACGTAAAACTTGCAACAACAAAGTAGAGGACGTCTAACTTGTTTTTGCAGGGCATGTTGTGATGTGATATGGCCAAGACGTGATGCTATATTTTATTGTATGAGATGATCATGTTTTGTAACCGAAGTTATCGGCAACTGGCAGGAGCCATATGGTTGTCGCTTTATTGTATGAAATGCAGACGCCCTGTAATTGCTTTACTTTATCACTAAGCGCTAGCGATAGTCGTAGAAGCAATAGATGGCGTAAATGACAACGATGCTACGATGGAGATCAAGGTGTCGCGCCGGTGACGATGGTGATCACGATGGTGCTTCGGAGATGGAGATCACAAGCACAAGATGATGATGGCCATATCATATCACTTATATTGATTGCATGTGATGTTTATCCTTTATGCATCTTATCTTGCTTTGATTGACGGTAGCATTTTAAGATGATCTCTCACTAAAAATTATCAAGAAGTGTTCTCCCTGAGTATGCACCGTTGCCAAAGTTCGTCGTGCCCAGACACCACATGATGATCGGGTATGATAAGCTCTACGTCCATCTACAATGGGTGCAAGCCAGTTTTGCACACGCAGAATACTCAGGTTAAACTGACGAGCCTAGCATATGCAGATATGACCTCGGAACACAGAGACCGAAAGGTCGAGCGTGAATCATATAGTAGATATGATCAACATAGAGATGTTCACCATTGAAAACTACTCCATCTCACGTGATGATCGGTTATGGTTTAGTTGATTTGGATCATGTGATCACTTAGATGACTAGAGAGATGTCTGTCTAAGTGGGAGTTCTTAAGTAATATGATTAATTGAACTTAAATTTATCATGAACTTAGTCCTGGTAGTATTTTGCAAATTATGTTGTAGATCAATAGCTCGTGTTGTTGCTTTCATATGTTTATTTTGATATGTTCCTAGAGAAACTGTGTTGAAAGATGTTAGTAGCAATGATGCGGATTGGATCCGTGATCTGAGGTTTTTCCTCATTGCTGCACAGAAGAATTATGTTCTTGATGCACCGCTAGGTGACAGACCTATTGCAGGAGCAGATGCAGACATTATGAACGTTTGTCTAGCTCAATATGATGACTACTTGATAGTTTAGTGCACCATGCTTAACGGCTTAGAATCGGGACTTCAAAGACGTTTTGAACGTCATGGACCATATGAGATGTTCCAGGAGTTGAAGTTTATATTTGAAGCAAATACCCGAGTTGAGAGATATGATGTCTCCAACAAGTTCTATAGCTAAAAGATGGAGGAGAATCGCTCAACTGGTGAGCATGTGCTCAGATTGTCTGGGTACTTCAATCGCTTGAATCAAGTGGGAGTTAATCTTCCAGATAAGATAGTGATTGATAGAATTCTCTAGTCATCATCACTAAGTTACTAGAACTTCGTGATGAACTATAGTATGCAAGGGATGATGAAAACGATTCCCGAGCTCTTCGTGATGTTGAAATCGACGAAGGTAGAAATCAAGAAAGAGCATCAAGTGTTGATGATTGACAAGACCACTAGTTTCAAGAGAAGGGCAGAGGGAAAGAAAGGGAACTTCAAGAAGAATGACAAGCAAGTTGTCACTCCCGTGAAGAAGACCAAAGCTGGACCAAAGCCTGAAACTGAGTGCTTACACTGCAAAGAAAATGGTCACTGGAAGCGGAAATGCCCTGAATATTTGGTGGATAAGAAGGATGGCAAAGTGAACAAGGGTATATTTGATATACAGATTATTGATGTGTGCCTTACTAGTGTTTATAGTAGCCCTTGATACTTGTTCGGTTGCTAAGATTAGTAACTCGAAACGAGAGTTACATGATAAACAGAGACTAGTTGAGGGGAAGTGACGATGAGTGTTGGAAATAGTTCCAAGATTGATATGATCATCATCACACACTCCCTATATTTTCAAGATTAGTGTTAAAACTAAATAAATGTTATTTAGCGTTTACGTTGAGCATGAATATGATTTGATCATGTTTATTGTGATACGGTTATTCATTTGAAGTTAAAGAATAATTGTTATTCTGTTTACATGAATAAGACCTTCGATGGTTATACACCCAATGAAAATAGTTTGTTGGATCTCGATCGTAGTAATACACATATTCATAATATTGATGCCAAAGGATGCAAAGTTAATAATGATAGTGTAACTTATTTGTGGCACTGCCGTTTGGGTCATATCAGTGTAAAGCGCATGAAGAAACTCCATAAAGATGGATTTTTGGGATCACTTGGTTATGAATCATTTGATGCTTGCGAACCGTGCCATTTGGGCAAGATGACTAAAACTCCGTTCTCCGGAACAATAGAACAAGCTACTGACTTTTTGGTAATAATACATACCGATGTATGCGATCCAATGAGTGTTGATGCTTGTGGCAAGTATCATTATTTTCTGACCTTCACAAGATGATTTGAGCAGATATGGGTATATCTTCTTCATGAAACATAAGTCTGAAATAGTTGAAAGGTTCAAAGAATTTCAGAGTGAAGTGGAAAAATCATCGTAACAAGAAAATAAAATTTCTGCGATCTGATCGCGAAGATGAATATTTGAGTTACGAGTTTGGTCTTCAATTTAAACAATGTGGAATAGTTTCACAGCTCACGCCACCTGGAACACCACAACGTTATGGTGTGTCCGAACGTCGTAACCGCACTTTATTGGATATGGTGCGATCTATGACGTCTGTTACTAATTTACCAGTATTGTTTTGGGGTTATGCATTAGAGACAGCTGCATTCACGTCAAAATGGCACCATCTAAATCCGTTGAGACGACAACATATGAACTGTGGTTTAGCAAGAAACCCAAGTTGTCGTTTCTTAAAGTTTGAGGTTGTGATGCTTATATGAAAAAGTTTCATCCTGATAAGCTCAAACCCAAATCGGAGAAATATGTCTTCATAGGATACCCAAAAGGAGACTGTTGGGTACACCTTCTATCACAGATCCGAAGGCAAGACATTCGTTGCTAAAAATGGATCCTTTCTAGAGAAGGAGTTTCTCTCGAAAGAAGTGAGTGGGAGGAAAGTAGAACTTGATGAGGTAACAGTACCAGCTCCCTTATTGGAAAGTAGTTCATCACAGAAATCGGTTCCTGTGACACCTACACCAATTAGTGAGGAAGTTAATGATGATGATCATGAAACTTCAGATCAAGTTGTTAATAAACTTTGTAGATCAACCCGAGTAAGATCCGCACCGGAGTAGTACGGTAATCCTATTCTGGAAGTCATGTTACTAGACCATGATGAACCTACGAAATATGAGGAAGCGATGATGAGCCCAGATTCCGCAAAATGGCTTGAGGCCATAAAATCTGAGATATGATCCATGTATGAGAACAAAGTATGGACTTTGATTGACTTACTCGATGATCAGCAAGCCATGGTAATTAAATGGATTTTTAAGAGGAAGACGGACGCTGATAGTATTCTTACTATCTACAAAGCTAGAATTGTCGCAAAAGGTTTTCGACAAGTTCAAAGTGTTGACTACGATGAGAGTTTCTCACTCGTATCTATGCTTAAGTCTGTCCGAATCATGTTAGCAATTGCCGCATTTTATGAAATCTGGCAAATGGATAAACAAAACTGCATTCCTTAATGGAATTATTAAAGAAGAGTTGTATGTGATGCAACTAAGAGGTTTTCTCGATCCTAAAGGTGTTAACAAAATGTGAAAGCTCCAGCGATCCATCTATGGACTGGTGCAAGCATCTCGGAGTTGGAATATACTCTTTGATAAGTTGATCAAAGCATATAGTTTTATACAGACTTGTGGTGAAGCC
Organism: Triticum dicoccoides; assembly: GCF_002162155.2. Taxonomy (NCBI): domain Eukaryota; kingdom Viridiplantae; phylum Streptophyta; class Magnoliopsida; order Poales; family Poaceae; genus Triticum; species Triticum dicoccoides. Next base: position 172,900,225 of record NC_041381.1, read on the forward strand.
TGTATTTACAAGAAAGTGAGTGGGAGCACTACAACATTTCTGATAAGTATATGTGAATGACATATTGTTGATCAGAAGTAATGTAGAATTATTCTAAGCATAAAGGAGTATTTGAAAAGGAGTTTTTCGAAGAAGGACCTCGGTAAAGCTGCTTACATATTAAGCATCAAGATCTATAGAGATAGATCAAGACGCTTGATAAGTTTTTTTTCAATGAGTACACACCTTGACAAGATTTTGAAGTAGTTCAAAATGGAACAGTCAAAGAAAGAGTTTCTTGCCTGTGTTACAAGGTGTGAAATTGAGTAAGACTCAAAGCCCGACCACGGCAGAAGATAGAAAGAGAATGAAAGTCATTCCCTATGCCTCAGCCATAGGTTCTATAAAGTATGCCATGCTGTGTACCAGATCTATTGTATACCCTAACTGATTTTAGCAAAGGAGTACAATAGTGATCTAGGAGTAGATCACTGGACAGCGGTCAAAATTATCCTAAGGGGAATAAGGATATGTTTCTCGATTATGGAGGTGACAAAAAGGTTCGTCGTAAAGGGTTACGTCGATGCAAGTTTTGACACTAATCGAGATGACTCTAAGTCTCGGTCTAGATACATATTGAAAGTGGGAGCAGTTAGCTAGAGTAGCTCCGTGCAGAGCATTGTAGACATAGAAATTTGCAAAATACTTACGGATCTGAATGTGACAGACCCGTTGACTAAAATTATCTCACAAGCAAAACATGATCACACCTTAGTACTCTTTGGGTGTTAATCACATAGCGATGTGAACTAGATTATTGACTCTAGTAAACCCTTTGGGTGTTGGTCACATGACGACATGAACTATGGGTGCAAATCACATGGTGATGTAAATTATTCACATGGCGATGTGAACTAGATTATTGACTCTAGTGCAAGTGGGAGACTGAAGGAAATATGCCCTAGAGGCAATAATAAAGTTATTATTTATTTCCTTATTTCATGATAAATGTTTATTATTCATGCTAGAATTGTATTAACCGGAAACATAATACATGTGTGAATATATAGACAAACAGAGTGTCACTAGTATACCTCTACTAGACTAGCTCGTTGATCAAAGATGGTTATGTTTCCTAACCATAGACATGTGTTGTCATTTGATTAACGGGATCACATCATTAGGAGAATGATGTGATTGACTTGACCCATTCCGTTAGCCTAGCACTTGATCGTTTAGTATGTTGCTATTGCTTTCTTCATGACTTATACAAAGTTACTACAACTATGAGATTATGCAACTCCCTTTTACCGGAGGAACACTTTGTTGGAAATATGCCCTAGAGGCAATAATAAATTAAGTTATTATTATATTTCCTTGTTCAGGATAATCGTTTATTATCCATGCTATAATTGTATTGATAGGAAACTCAGATACATGTGTGGGTACATAGACAACACCATGTCCCTAGTAAGCCTCTAGTTGACTAGCTCGTTGATCAATAGATGGTTACAGTTTCCTGACCATGGACATTGGATGTCGTTGATAACGGGATCACATCATTAGTAGAATGATGTGATGGACAAGACCCAATCCTAAGCCTAGCACAAAGATCGTGTAGTTCGTATGCTAAAGCTTTTCTAATGTGCAGTATCTTTTCCTTAGACCATGAGATTGTGCAACTCCCGGATGCCGTAGGAATGCTTTGGGTGTACCAAATGTCACAACGTAACTGGGTGGCTATAAAGGTGCACTGCAGGTATCTCCGAAAGTGTCTGTTGGGTTGGCACGAATCGAGACAGGGATTTGTCACTCCGTGTAAACGGAGAGGTATCTCTGGGCCCACTCGGTAGGACATCATCAGAATGTGCACAATGTGACCAAGGGGTTGATCACGGGATGATGTGTTACGGAAAAAGTAAAGAGACTTGCCGGTAACGAGATTGAACAAGGTATCGGTATACCGACGATCGAATCTCGGGCAAGTACAATACCGTTAGACAAAGGGAATTGTATACGTGATCGATTGAGTCCTTGACATCGTGGTTCATCCGATGAGATCATCATGGAACATGTGGGAGCCAACATGGGTATCCAGATCCCGCTGTTGGTTATTGACCGGAGAACGTCTCAGTCGTGTCTGCATGATTCCCGAACCCGTAGGGTCTACACACTTAAGGTTCGATGACGCTAGGGTTATAAAGGAAGTTTGTATGTGGTTACCGAATGTTGTTCGGAGTCCCGGATGAGATCCCGGACGTCACGAGGAGTTCCGGAATGGTCCGGAGGTAAAGATTTATATATGGAAAGTTGTTGTTCGGGTTCCGGAAAAAGTTCGGGTTTTTTCGATATTGTACCGGGAAGCTTCCAGAAGGTTCCGGAGGATTGCGGAGGGGTACGGAGGTCCGGAAATTGTTCCACCACGTCCAATACAGTAGCATGGGCTGTACGGGGGCGCCCTAGCCTTAATGGGCCAAGGGCACCAGCCCCCCCCCCCCAAGGCCCATGCGCATGGGAGGGGGAAAACCCTAAGGGGGAGGGCCTCCACTTGACTTGGGAGGCACTCCTCCCCCCTTGGCCGCACCCCTTCCTTGGAGGAAGGGGCAAGGCTGCGCCTCCCCCCTCTCCCTTGCCCCTATATATAGTGGAGGGGAGGGAGGGCAGCCATACCTGAAGCTCTGGCGCCTCCCTCCCTCCCGTGACACCTCCTCCTCTCCCGTAGGTGCTTGGCGAAGCCCTGCAGGACTACCACGCTCCTCCATCACCACCACGCCATTGTGCTTCTGTTGGATGGAGTCTTCCTCAACCTCTCCCTCTCTCCTTGCTGGATCAAGGCGTGGGAGACGTCACCGGGCTGTACGTGTGTTGAACGCGGAGGTGCCGTCCGTTCGGCACTAGGATCTCTGGTGATTTGAATCACGACGAGTACGACTCCTTCAACCCCGTTCTCTTGAACGCTTCCGCTTAGCGATCTACAAGGGTATGTAGATGCACTCTCCTTCCCCTCGTTGTTGGTTTCTCCATAGATAGGTCTTGGTGACACGTAGGAAAATTTTGATTTTCTGCTACGTTCCCCAACACACTTTGTGTGCTACCAAACGTCACAACGTAACTGGGTGATTATAAAGGTGCTCTACAGGTGTCTCCGAAGGTACATGTTGGGTTGGCATATTTTGAGATTAGGTTTTGTCACTCCGATTGTCGGAGAGGTATCTCTGGGCCCTCTGGGTAATACACCTGCGTGTCATTGAACAACGACCTGTAATTACTTTACTTTATTGCTAACCGGTAGCCATAGTAGTAGAAGTAATAGTTGGCGAGACAACTTCATGAAGACACGATGATGGAGATCATGGTGTCATGCCGGTGACGATGATGATCATGGAGCCCCGAAGATGGAGATCGAAAGGAGCAAAATGATATTGGCCATATCATGTCACTATTTGATTGCATGTGATGTTTATCATGTTTATGCATCTTCATTACTTAGAACGACGGTAGTAAATAAGATGATCCCTTACAACAATTTCAAGAAGTGTTCTCCCCTAACTGTGCATCGTTGCTAAAGTTCGTCGCTTCTAAGCACCACGTGATGATCGGGTGTGATGGATTCTTACGTTCACATAAAACGAGTGTAAGACAGATTTACACATGCGAAACACTTAGGGTTAACTTGACGAGCCTAGCATGTACAGACATGGCCTCGGAACACGAAGACCGAAAGGTCGAGCATGAGTCGTATGGTAGATACGATCAACATGAAGATGTTCACCGATGATGACTAGTCCGTCTCACGTGATGATCGGACACGGCCTAGTTGACTCGGATCATGTAATCACTTAGATGACCAGAGGGATGTCTATCTAAGTGGGAGTTCATAAGATGAACTTAATTATCCTGAACATAGTCAAAAGACCTTTTGCAAATTATGTCGTAAGCTCGCGCTTTAGTTCCACTGTTTAGATATGTTCCTAGAGAAAATATAGTTGAAAGTTGATAGTAGCGATTATGCGATCAGTAGAAAGCTTATGTCCTTACTGCACCGCTCAGTGTGTTGAACCCCAAACGTCGTTTGTCGATGTTGCGAACATCGGACATACACGTTTTGATAACTACGTGATAGTTCAGTTAAATGGTTTAAGTAGAGGCACCAAAGACGTTTTTCGAAACATCGCGGAACATATGAGATGTTTCGAGGGCTGAAATTGGGATTTCAGGCTCGTGCCCACGTCAAGAGGTATAAGACCTCCGACGATTTTCTTAACCTGCAAACTAAGGGAGAAAAGCTCAATCGTTGAGCTTGTGCTCAGATTGTCTGAGTGCAACAATCACTTGAATCAAGTGGGAGTTGATCTTCCAGATGAGATAGTGATGTTTCTCCAAAGTCATTACCACCAAGCTGCTAGAGCTTTGTGATGAACTATAACAAATCAGGGATAGATATGATGATCCTTGAGATATTCGCGATGTTTGACACCGCGAAAGTAGGAATCAAGAAGGAGCATCAATTGTTGATGGTTGGTGAAACCACTAGTTTCAAGAAGGGCAAGGGCAAGAAGGGATACTTCATGAAACAACAAATCAGCTGCTGCTTTAATGAATAAACCCAAGGTTGAACCTATACCCGAGACTAAGTGCTTCTGTAATAAGGGGAACAACCACTAGAGCAGAATTACCCTAGATACTTGGTAGATGAGAAGGCTGGCAAGGTCGATAGAAGTATATTGGATATACATTATGTTAATGTGTACTTTACTAGTACTCCTAGTAGCACCAGGGTATTAAGATACCGGTTCGGTTGCTAAATGTTAGTAACTCGAAATAAAGGAGCTACGGAATAAACAGAGACTAGCTAAAGGTGAGCTGACGATATGTGTTGGAAGTGTTTCCAAGGTTGATGTGATCAAGCATCGCACGCTCCCTCTACCATCGAGATTGGTGTTAAACCCAAATAATTGTTATTGATGTTTGCGTTGAGCATAGACATGATTGGATTATGTCTGTCGCAATACGGTTATTTATTTAAGGAGAATAATGGTTACTCTGTTTATTTGAATAATACCTTCAATGGTCTTGCACCTAAAAATGGTTTATTGAATCTCGATCGTAGTGATACACATTTTCATGCCAAAAGATAGTAATGATAGTACCACTTACTTGTGGCACTGCCATGTAAGTCATAATGGTATAAAACGCATGAAGAAGCTCCATGTTGATGAATCTTTGGGCTCACTCGTTTTTGAAAAGTTTGAGACATGCGAACCATGTCTATTGGTGTATACGCATGAAGAAACTCCATGCAGATGGATCGTTTGGACTCACTTGATTTTGAATCACTTGAGATATGCAAATCATACCACATGGGCAAGATGACTGAAAAAGCCTCGTTTTCAGTAAGATGGAACAAGATAGCAACTTGTTGGAAGTAACACATTTTGATGTGTGCAGTCCAATGAGTGCTGAGGCATGCAGTGAATATCGTTATGTTCTTACTTCACAGATGATTCGAGTAGATGTTGAGTATATTTACTTGATGAGACACAAGTCTGAATTATTGAATGGTTCAAGTAATTTCAGAGTGAAGTTGAAGATCATTGTGACAAGAGGATAAAATGTCTATGATATGATCATAGAGATGAGTATCTGAGTTACGACTTTGGCACACAATTAAGACATTGTGGAGATTGTTTCACAACCAATACCGCCTGGAACATCATAGTGTGATGGTGTGTCCGAACATCATAAGTGCACCCTATTGGATATGGTGCATACCATGATGTCTCTTATCGAATTACCCCTATCGTTCATGGGTTAGGCATTAGAGACAACCGCACTCACTTTAAATAGGGCACCACGTAATTCCGTTGAGATGACACCGTATGAACTATGGTTTAGAGAAACCTAAGCTGTCATTTCTTAAAGGTTTGGGGCTGCTACACTTATGTGAAAAAGTTTCAGGTTGATAAGCTCGAACCCAAAGCGGATAAAATGCATCTTCATAGGACACCCAAAACAGTTGGGTATACCTCCTAATTCAGATCTGAAAGCAATATGGATTGTTTCTTGAATCGGGTCCTTTCTCGAGGAAAAGTTTGTCTCGAAAAGTTGAGTGGCAGGATGGTGGAGACTTGATATGGTTATTGAACCGTCACTACAACTAGTGTGTAGCACGGCACAGGAAGTTGTTCCTGTGGCACCTACACTAATTGAAGTAGAAGCTTATGATAGTGATCATGAAACTTCGAATCAAATCACTACCGTACCTCATAGGGTGACAAGGATGCGTACTGCTTCAGAGTGGTACATTAATCTTGTCTTGAAGGTCATGTTGCTAGATAACAATGAACCTATGAGCTATGGAGAAGCGATGGTGGGCCCAAATTCCGACAAATGGTTAGAAGCCATGAAATCCGAGATAGGATCCTTGTATCAGAACAAAGCATGGACTTTGGTGGACTTGCCCAATGATCGGCAAGCCATTGAGATAAATGGATCCTTAAGAAGAAGACGGACATGGATGGTAATGTCACCATCTATGAAGCTCGACTTGTGGTGAAGAGTTTTTCACAAGTTCAAGGAGTTGACTACACGATGAGATTTTCTCATCCGTAGCGATGCTTAAAGTCCGTCAGAATCATATTAGCACAAGCTGCATTTATGAAATCTGGCAGATGGATGTCAAAACAAGTTTCCTTACCAGTTTTCGTCATGAAAGGTTGTATGCGATACAATCAGAAAGGTTTTATCGATCCTAAGGATGCTAAAAGGTATGCTCTAGCGATACTTCTTAGGACTGGAGTAAGCATCTCGGAGTTGGAACGTACGCTTTGATGAGATGATCAAAGATTTTGGATTTATACAAAGTTTATGAGAAACTTGTATTTCCAAAGAAGTGAGTGGGAGCACTATAGAATTTCTGATGAGTATATGTTGTTGACATATTGTTGATCAGAAATGATGTACAATTTCTGGAAAGCATATAGGGTTATTTGAAAAGTGTTTTTCAATGGAAAACCTGGATTAAGCTACTTGAACATTGAGCATCAAGATCTATAAGGATAGATCAAAAACCGCTTAATGGTACTTTCAAATGAGCACATACCTTGACATGATCTTGAAGGTGTTCAAGATAGGATCAGTCAAAGAAGGAGTTCTTGCCTGAGTTGTAAGGTATGAAGTTAAGACTTAAAGCTCGACCACGGCAGAAAAGAGAGAAAGGACGAAGGTTGTCCCCTATGCTTTAGACGTAGGCTCTACAGTATGCTATGCTAAGTACCGCACCTGATGTGTGCCTTGCCACATGTCTGGCAAGAGGGTACAAAGGTGATCAAGGAGTGGATCACCAGATAGCGGTCAAAATTGTCCTTGGAGTAATAAGGACATGTTTCTCGATTATGGAGGTGATAAAGAGTTTGGCGTAAAGGGTTACGTCGATGCAAGCTTTAACACCTATCCGAATGACTCTGAGTAGCAAACCGGGTACGTATAGTGGAGAAACCATTTGGAATAGCTCCAAGTGGAGCGTGGAAGCAGCATTTACAATATGACCTAGAGATTTGTGAAGTACATACGGATCTGAATGTTGCAGATCCGTTGACTAAAACCTCTCTCACAAGAAAAACATGATCAAACCCCAGAACTCATTGAGTCTTAATCACATGATGATGTGAACTAGTTTAGTGACACTAGTAAACTCTTTGGATGTTGGTCACATGGCGATGTGACCTGTGAGTGTTAATCACATGGCGATGTGAACTAGATTATTGACTATAGTGCAAGTGGGAGACTGTTGGAAATATGCCCTAGAGGCAATAATAAATTAAGTTATTATTCTATTTCCTTGTTCATGATAATCATTTATTATCCATGCTATAATTGTATTGATAGGAAACTCAGATACATGTGTGGGTACATAGACAACACCATGTCCCTAGTAAGCCTCTAGTTGACTAGCTCGTTGATCAATAGATGGTTACAGTTTCCTGACCATGGACATTGGATGTCATTGATAACGGGATCACATCATTAGCAGAATGATGTGATGCACAAGACCCAATCCTAAGCCTAGCACAAAGATCGTGTAGTTCGTATGCTAAAGCTTTTCTAATGTGAAGTATCTTTTCCTTAGACCATGAGATTGTGCAACTCCCGGATACCGTAGGAATGCTTTGGGTGTACCAAACGTCACAACGTAACTGGGTGGCTATAAAGGTGCACTGCAGGTATCTCCGAAAGTGTCTGTTGGTTGGCACGAATCGAGACTGGGATTTGTCACTCCGTGTAAACGAAGAGGTATCTCTGGGCCCACTCGGTAGGACATCATCAGAATGTGCACAATGTGACCAAGGGGTTGATCACGGGACGATGTGTTACAGAACGAGTAAAGAGACTTGCCGGTAACGAGATTGAACAAGGTATCAGTATACCGACGATCGAATCTCGGGCAAGTACAATACCGTTAGACAAAGGGAATTGTATACGGGATCGATTGAGTCCTTGACATCGTGGTTCATCCGATGAGATCATCGTGGAACATGTGGGAGCCAACATGGGTATCCAGATCCCGCTGTTGGTTATTAACCGGAGAACGTCTCGGTCGTGTCTGCATGATTCCCGAACCCGTAGGGTCTACACACTTAAGGTTCGATGACGCTAGGGTTATAAAGGAAGTTTGTATGTGGTTACCGAATGTTGTTCGGAGTCCCGGATGAGATCCCGGACGTCACGAGGAGTTCCGGAATGGTCCGGAGGTAAATATTTATATATGGAAAGTTGTTGTTCGGGTTCCGGAAAAAGTTCGGGTTTTTTCGGTATTGTACCGGGAAGCTTCCAGAAGGTTCCGGAGGATTCCGGAGGGGTCCGGAGGTCCGGAAATTGTTCCACCACGTCCAATACAGTAGCATGGGCTGTAGGGGGGAGCCCTAGCCTTAATGGGCCAAGGGCACCAGCCCCCCCAAGGCCCATGCGCATGGGAGGGGAAAAACCCTAAGGGGGAGGGCCTCCACTTGACTTGGGAGGCACTCCTCCCCCCCTTGGCCGCACCCCTTCCTTGGAGGAAGGGGCAAGGCTGCGCCTCCCCCCTCTCCCTTGCCCCTATATATAGTGGAGGGGAGGGAGGGCAGCCATACCTGAAGCTCTGGCGCCTCCCTCCCTCCCGTGACACCTCCTCCTCTCCCGTAGGTGCTTGGCGAAGCCCTGCAGGACTACCACGCTCCTCCATCACCACCATGCCGTTGTGCTGCTGTTGGATGGAGTCTTCCTCAACCTCTCCCTCTCTCCTTGCTGGATCAAGGCGTGGGAGACGTCACCGGGCTATACGTGTGTTGAACGCGAGGTGCTGTCCGTTCGGCACTAGGATCTCCGGTGATTTGAATCACGACGAGTACGACTCCTTCAACCCCGTTCTCTTGAACGCTTCCGCTTAGCGATCTACAAGGGTATGTAGATGCACTATCCTTCCCCTCGTTGCTGGTTTCTCCATAGATAGATCTTGGTGACATGTAGGAAAATTTTGATTTTCTGCTACGTTCCCCAACACACTTTGTGTGCTACCAAACGTCACAACGTAACTGGGTGATTATAAAGGTGCTCTACAGGTGTCTCCGAAGGTACATGTTGGGTTGGCGTATTTCGAGATTAGGTTTTGTCACTCCGATTGTCGGAGAGGTATCTTTGGTCCCTCTGGGTAATACACATCACTTAAGCCTTGCAAGCATTGTAACTAACGAGTTAGTTGCGGGATGATGTATTACGGAACGAGTAAAGAGACTTGCCGGTAACGATATTGAACTAGGTATTGGATACCGACGATCGAATCTCGGGCAAGTAACATACCGATGACAAAGGGAACAATGTATGTTGTTATGCGGTTTGACCGATAAAGATCTTCGTAGAATATGTGGGAGCCAATATGGGCATCCAGGTCCCGCTATTGGTTATTGACCGGAAACGTGTTTCGGTCATGTCTACAAAGTTCTCGAACCCGTAGGGTCCGCACGCTTAAGGTTTCGATGACAGTTTTATTATGAGTTTATGAGTTTTGATGTACCGAAGGAGTTCGGAGTCCCAGATGAGATCGGGGACATGACGAGGAGTCTCGAAATGGTCGAGACATAAAGATCGATATATTGGACGACTATATTCGGAGTTCGGAAAGGTTCCGAGTGATTCGGGTATTTTCGGGGGTACCGGGGAGTTACGGGAATACGAGGAAGAAGCATTGGGCCTCATGGGCCAAGTGGTAGAAGAGAGGAGGTAGGGCGCGCGGCCCCCCTAGCCCAAACCGAATTGGACTAGGGGGCCGGCCCCCCTTTCCTTCTTCTCCTCCCTCTCCTTCCTTCTCCTTCTTCTCCCCTTCCTTCCCTTCTCCTAGTAGGACTTGGAAAGAGGGGGGAATCCTACTTGGAGTAGGATTGCCCCCCTTGGGCGCGCCTCCTCCTCCTTGGCCAGCCCTCCTCCCCTTGCTCCTTTATATACAGGGGCGGGGGGCACCCCATAGACACACAAGTTGATCTACGGATCGTTCCTTAGCCGTGTGCGGTGCCCCCCTCCACCATATTCCACCTCGGTCATATCGTTGCGGAGTTTAGGCGAAGCCCTGCGCCGGTAGAACATCATCATCGTCACCACGCCGTCGTGCTGACGGAACTCATCTCTGGAGCTTCGCTAGATCGGAGGCCGGAGATCGTCATCGAGCTGAACGTGTGCTGAACTCGGAGGCCCCGTACGTTCGGTGCTTGGATCGGTCGGATCGTGAAGACGTACGACTACATCAACCGCGTTGTGCTAACGCTTCCGGTTACGGTCTACGAGGGTACGTGGACGAACACTCTCCCCTCTCATTGCTATGCCATCACCATGATCTTGCGTGTGCGTAGGAAATTTTTTGAAATTACTACGTTCCCCTACAGTATAAGCTTTCAATCTACTTTTATTTGCATCTTTACTTTTCCAATCTATATTATAAAATACCAAAAATATATTTATCTTATCATACTAACTCTAGCAGATCTCACTTTCGCAAGTGGCTATGAAGGGATTGACAACCCCTTTATTGCGTTGGTTGTGAGTTCTTTGTCTGTTTGTGTAGGTGCGTGGGACTTCTGAGGAGCCGCCTACTGGATTGATACCTTGGTTCTCAAAAACTGAGGGAAATACTTACGCTACTATTGTTGCATCACCCTTTCTTCTTCAAGGAAAACCAACGCAAGCTCAAGACGTAGCAAGAAAGATTTCTGGCGCCGTTGCCAGGGAGGTCTTCGCTCAGGTCAAGACATACCAAGTACCCATCACAAACTCATCTCCCTCGCATTTACATTATTTGCCATTTGCCTCTCGTTTTCCTCTCCTCCACTTCACCCTTGTCGTTTTATTTGCCCTCTCTTTCCCAATCTCCTCTCTCTTTTGCTTGTCTTCTTGTGTGCATGTTTGCCCTTATGGCTTTGCCTAAGAACACCGACCTTCATCTTAGAAAGTTGGAAGAGATTGAATCAAACATTAGAAGTTTTATGACTTTACAATTTGAGCATAATAATTTCTTCAGAAAGGAGCTTAAAGAACAAAAAAGTTGTATGGGGTTTATGAACAAAGATCTTGATGATATGTCTAAAGAATTTTATGGTTTGAACTCTCAAATTACTCGGCTTGCAAATCCTATAGCCCAAATTTCTGATAAGCAAGCTACCTTTGTCAATAAGATGGCTGCCAAACCAGAAAAGTTAGATGAAAATAATGATGAAGATCTAAAAGTTATTGATATGTCCCCTATTAGATCCTTGTTTTGCAATATGAATCTTGATAATGATGGGACTGGAGATGAGTCAACTTTAGTTAAAAGGCGTCCCAATGATTCGGAGTTCTTAGATCTTGATGCTAAATTTGGTAAACTGGGATTGGAGAGCTCAAGACTTTAAATAGCATTGAACCTACTATCTTGGATTTCAAGGATTTTAATTATGATAATTGTTCTTTAGTAGATTGTATTTCCTTGTTGCAATCCGTGTTGAATTCTCATCATGCTTATAGTCAAAATAAAGCTTTTACCAAACATATTGTTGATGCCTTGATGCAATCTTATGATGAAAAACTTAATTTGGAAGTTTCTATACCTAGAAAACTTTATGATGAGTGGGAACCTACTATAAAGATTAAAATTAAAGATCATGAGTGTTATGCTTTGTGTGATTTGGATGCTAGTGTTTCCACGATTCCGAAAACTTTATGTGATATTCTAGGTTTCCATGATCTTGATGATTGCTCTTTAAATTTGCACCTTGCGGATTCAACCATTAAAAAGCCTATGGGAAGAATCAATGATGTTCTTATTGTTGCAAATAGGAACTATGTGCCCATAGATTTTATCGTTCTTGATATAGATTGCAATCTTTCTTGTCCTATTATTCTTGGTAGACCTTTCCTTAGAACGAGTGGTGCAATTATTGATATGAATGAAGGGAATATTAGGTTCCAATTTCCATTAAGGACAGGCATGGAGCACTTTCCAAGAAAGAAAGTCAAATTACCTTATGAATCTATCATGCGAGCTACTTATGAATTGAGTGCCAAAGATGGCACCACTTAGATCTATCCTCGCTTTTATGCCTAGCTAGGGGCGTTAAACGATAGCGCTAGTTGGGAGGTGCTACGTCTTGAGCTTGCGTTGGTTTTCCTTGAAGAGGAAAGGGTGATGCAGCAATAGTAGCGTAAGTATTTCCCTCAGTTTTTGAGAACCAAGGTATCAATCCAGTAGGAGGCTCCTCAGAAGTCCCACGCACCTACACAAACAAACAAAGAACTCGCAACCAACGCAATAAAGGGGTTGTCAATCCCTTCACGGGCACTTGCGAAAGTGAGATCTGATAGAGATAGTATGATAAGATAAATATATTTTTGGTATTTTATAATATAGGTTGGAAAAGTAAAGATGCAAATAAAAGTAAATTGAAAGCATATATGATAAAAGATAGACCGGGGGTCATATGTTTCACTAGTGGCTTATCTCAAGATAGCATAAGTATTACGGTGGGTGAAGAAATTACTTTCGAGCAATTGATAGAAAAGCGAATAATTATGAGATTATCTAGGCATGATCATGTATATAGGCATCATGTCCGTGACAAGTAGACCGACTCCTGCCTGCATCTACTACTATTACTCCACACATCGACCACTATCCAGCATGCATCTAGAGTATTAAGTTCATAAGAACAGAGTAACGCATTAAGAAAGATGACATGATGTAGAGGGATAAACTCAAGCAATATGATATAAACCCCATCTTTTTATCCTCGATGGCAACAATACAATACGTGCCTTGCTACCCCTGTTGTCACTGGGAAAGGACACTGCAAGATTGAACCCAAAGCTAAGCACTTCTCCCATGGCAAGAAAGATCAATCTAGTAGGCCAAACCAAACTGATAATTCGAAGAGACTTGCAAAGATAACTCAATCATACATAAAAGAATTCAGAGGAGATTCAAATATTTCTCATAGATAAACTTGATCATAAACCCACAATTCATCGGATCTCGACAAACACACCGCAAAAAGAGTTACATCGAATAGATCTCCACAAGAGAGGGGAGAACATGGTATTGAGATCCAAAAAGAGAGAAGAAGCCATATAGCTAATAACTATGGACCCGAAGGTCTGTGGTAAACTACTCACAACTCATCGGAGGGCTATGGTGTTGATGTAGAAGCCCTCCATGGTCAATTCCCCCTCCGGTGGAGCGTAGGCGAAGGCTCCAAGATGGGATCTCGCGGATACAGAAGGTTACGGCGGTGGAAATTGTTTTTCGTTGGCTCCCTGGATGTTTTCAGGGTACGTGGGTATATATAGGAGGAAGAAGTAGGCCGGTGGCCGCCCGAGGGGCCCACAAGATAGGGGGCGCACCCTCCACCCTCGTGGCCGCCTCGGCTGCTTCTTGGCTTGCACTCCAAGTCCTCTGGATCACGTTTGTTCCAAAAATCACACTCCCGAAGGTTTCATTCCGTTTGGACTCCGTTTGATATTCCTTTTCTTCAAAATACTGAATTAGGCAAAAAAAATAGCAATACGGGTTGGGCCTCCGATTAGTAGGTTAGTCCCAAAAATGATATAAATGTGTAAAATAAAGCCCATAAACATCCAAAAGGGGTAATAAATAGCATGGAACAATCAAAAAGTATAGATACGTTGGAGACGTATCAAGCATCCCCAAGCTTAATTCCCGCTCGTTCTCGAGTAGGTAAATGATAAAAATAGAATTTTTGATGTGGAATGCTACGTAGCATAATTCTCAATGTAATTTTCTTTATTGTGGCATGAATGTTCAGATCTAAATGATTAAAAATAAAAGTTCATATTGACAAAAGAAATAGTAATACTTCAAGCATACTAGTCAAAGCAATCACGTCTTCTCAAAATAACATGGCTAAAGAAAGTTCATCCCTACAAAATCATATAGTTAGGCTATGCTTCATTTTCGTCACATAAAAATGTTCCCAAATTCTACACCCCCGATGACAAGCCAAGCAATTGTTTCGTACTTAAATAATATCAAACTTTTTCAACTTTCACGCAATACATGAGCGTGAGCCATGGATATAGCACTATGGGTGGAATAGAATATGATGATGGGGATTGTGTGGAGAAGATAAAAATGGAGAAAGTCTCACATTAACGAGGATAATCAACGGGCTATGGAGATGCCCATCAATTCATGTCAACATGAGGAGTAGGGATTGCCATGCGACGGATGCACTAGAGTTATAAATGAATGAAAGCTCAACAAAAGAAACTAGTGGGTGTGCATCCAACTTGCTTCCTCATGAAGACCTAGTGATTTGAGGAAGCCCATCGTAGGAATATACAAGCCAAGTTCTATAATGAAAAATTCCTACTAGTGAAAACATATGAGACTCACTATATGAAGAACATGGTGCTACTTTGAAGCACAATATATGAGACTCGCTATATGAAGGACATGGTGCTACTTTGAAGCACGAGTGTGGAAAAAGAGATAGTAACATTGCCCCTTTTTTTGTTTTTTTGTTTTTTTTTCTTTTTTTTCTTTTTTTTCTTTTTTTCTTCGGCCTTTCCTTTTTTTTGGCCTTTCTTTTTTTTTCTTTTTTGGGGACAATGCTCTAATAAAGATGATCATCACACTTTTATTGATTTACAACATATGAATTACAACTCAAAACTACAACAAGATATGACTCTATATGAATGCCTCTGGCGGTGTACCGGGATGGTGCAATGAATCAAGTGACATGTATGAAAAATTATGAATGGTGTCTTTGCCACAAATACGATGTCAACTACACGATCATGCAATGGCAACGTGACAAAAGTAATGCATGTCATGATGATAAACGGAACGGTGGAAAGTTGCATGGCAATATATCTCGAAATGGCTATGAAAATGCCATAATAGGTAAGTATGGTGGCTGTTTTGAGGAAGATATAAGGAGGTTTATGTGTGATAGAGCGTATCATATCATGGGGTTTGGATGCACCGGCGAAGTTTGCACCAACTCTCAAGGTGAGAAAGGGCAATGCACGATACCGAAGAGGCTAGCAATGGTGGAAAGGTAAAAGTGCGTATAATCCATGGACTCAACATTAGTCAAAAGAACTCATATAATTATTGCAAAAATTTAGAAGTCATCAAAAACCAAGCACTACGCGCATTCTTCTAGAGGGATATATTGGTAGGAAAAGACCATCGCTCGTCCCCGACCGCCACTCATAAGGATGCACAATCCAGGTACACTTCATGTTTCAAATTTGTTACACAACTTTAACCATACGTGCATGCTACGGGACTTGCTAACTTCAACACAGGCATTCTTTAAATTCATAATCACCCAACTAGCATGACTTTAATATCACCACCTCTATATCTCAAAACAATTATCAAGTATCAAATTGATCATAGCATCCAATTCACTTCCTATGATAGTTTTTATTATACCCAACTTGGATGCCTACCATTCTAGGACCAAATAACCATAGCAAATACCATGCTGTTATAAAAAAACTCTCTAAATAATATAAGTGAAGCATGAGAGACTAGCAATTTCTACAAAACTAAGCCACCGCAGTGCTCTAAAAGATATAAGTGAAGCACTAGAGCAAAAGCTATCTAGCTCAAAAGATATAAGTGAAGCACATAGAGTATTTTAATAAATTTCAATCAAGTGGGCTTGTCCCAAAAGGTGTTGACAGCAAGAATGATTGTGGTAAATTAAAAAGCAAAGACTATATCATACGACACTCCAAGCAAAACACATATCATGTGGCGAATAAAAATATAGCTCCAAATAAAGATACCAATGAACGAAGACGAAAGAGGGGATGCCTTCGGGGGCATCCCCAAGCTTAGGCTTTTGGTTCTTGAATATCTTGGGGTGCCATGGGCATCCCCAAGCTTAGGCTTTTGCCACTCCTTATTCCATAGTCCATCAAATCTTTACCCAAAACTTGAAAACTTCACAACACAAAACTCAACAGGAAATCTCATAAGCTCCATTAGTGAAAAAAAGCAAAACCACCACATAAAGTACTGTAATGAACTCGTTCTTTATTTATATTGGTGTTAAACCTACTGTATTTCAAGTTCTCTATGGTTCATGCCACTTAATCCTAGCCATAGATGCATCAAAATAAGCAAACAACACACGAAAAACAGAATCTGTCAAAAACAGAACAGTCTGTAGCAATCTGTAACTAACACAAACTTCTGGAACTCTAAAAATCCTACCAAAATAGGAAGTCCTGGGAAATTTGTCTATTGATCATCAACAAAAAGAATCAACGCAAAAGCACGTTTCTGTTATTTAACAAAACTAATTTCATGCGCGCAAAGTTTCTGTTTTTCAGCAGAATCAAATTAACTATCACCATAGGTTATCCTATAGCTTCTACTTGGCACAACCACTAATTAAAACATAAAAACACATCTAAACAGACGGTAAATGCAAAATTTAGTACTAGACAAAAACAAAAACAAAAAACACAAATAAAATTGGGTTGCCTCCCAACTAGCGCTATCGTTTAACGCCCCTAGCTAGGCATAAAAGCGAGGATAGATCTAAGTAGTGCCATCTTTGATTTTCTGTTTTTTAGTGGAGTCATGCTCGAATCCGGGAGGTTCTTTACGTTTCCCTTCATACTCGGAAATTTTTAAATCTAAAAAATCCAACCGCTTATTGCAAAGAGTAATCAACATATTCATGCGGTGAAGATTTCCGCTAACACTTTTAAGAGGCTCAAGAGACTTTTGTAATATTTTTGTTACTTCGCAAATCTTTCCAAACACTTGTGTTTCTTCTTGGGTAGGATGTGATCCCCCTTTTTGAGGTAGTGTTCCCACTATTCCCTCTATAATTTCATGCGCAATAGTAGGATCAATTTCAATAAAATTTCCCTTGGCAATGCAATCCAAGAGTTGTCTATGCGACATATTTAGCCCAACATAAAAATTGCGAAGTAGAATTCTAAAATTCACCTCTAGGGTGCAATTGCGATAAGATTCCATCATCCTATACCAAGCATCTTTTTAAGTTTTCTCCTTGCCTTTGCTTGAAGTGAAGAACTTCAAACTCGGGAGACATAGGAGTGAATAAGGAACTAGCCATTAAGACAAGGTAAACGATCTAACACACGAGCAATGGAAAAAGGCAAACGAAAAAGAGAGGAGATTGGGATAGAGAGGGCGAATAAAACGGCAAGGGTGAAGTGGGGGAGAGGAAAACGAGAGGCAAATGGCAAATAATGTAAATGCAAGGGAGATGAGTTTGTGATGGGTACTTGGTATGTCTTGACTTGAGCGAAGACCTCCCCGGCAACAGTGCCAGAAATCCTTCTTGCTACGTCTTGAGCTTGCGTTGGTTTTCCTTGAAGAGGAAAGGGTGATTAGTAGCGTAAGTATTTCCCTCGGTTTTTGAGAACAAAGGTATCAATACAGTAGGAGGCTCTTCAGAAGTCCCACGCACCTACACAAACAAACAAAGAACTCGCAACCAACGCAATAAAGGGGTTGTCAATCCCTTCACATCCACTTGCGAAAGTGAGATCTGGTAGAGTTGGTATGATAAGATAAATATATTTTTGGTATTTTATAATATAGATTGGAAAAGTAAAAATGCAAATAAAAGTAAATTGAAAGCATATATGATAAAAGATAGACTCGGGGGCCATAGGTTTCACTAGTGGCTTCTCTCAAGATAGTATAAGTATTACGGTGGGTGAACAAATTAATGTCGAGCAATCTATTCATATACTAGCAAAAGAGCCCGTGCGTTGCAACATGAGAGAAAACATAACACACACTCTTAACCCAACAACCATCACCCAAGACCACAATAGGTACATCTCCTTTATTTTTGGGAGGCATCATATTTGTATTGCCGTTTATCCTCCTTCTCACCCTCGCCGGTGATAGCCTCGGTGTTCACACAAAACAAAAAAAATGTGTTTGAATATGTTTAATCCTAAGGCGTCTCTCTCTCCCTCTCTCTCTCTCTCTCTCACTCTTGCGATGAGAAATCTGTTGTTTTCCCCTGTGACATTTTTCAGAGGTATGCATGTGTAGTTATCGATGTTTTATTTTCCCTATATTGTTATAGTGGGGTGTTTATTTGCAATCCGGGTCACCGCCGGTACGAAAGGAAAACAGATCTTACGCTATAAATTATAAGTTTACTCCCAAAATGATATTTAAAAAATATTTAACATGTAAAATTAACATCATATTTAGATTCCACACATTATTCTAATAAAATTTCATATATAATATGTTAAAATCGAAGTTACGGTTTAAAAGATACGGATAATTTAGAAGATTATTTATTTGACTTAAATATATTCCAAAATAATATTTAAAAATACTTAACAGGTGAAAATAATCTCATATTCATATTCTACATATTTTTCTAATCAAATTTCATATATAACATGTTCAAATCGGAGTTACGGTTTAAAAGATATGGATGATTTAAAAAAACATTGTTTGACTTAAATATGATCCGCGGATGAATTACCTAAAACATTCGGGGGGGTCGAAAAATGTAAAATAATGGTTCGGGTGTGACTTAAATCCGGACTGCGGGTTGATTTCAACAAAATACATGGACTTTTGTGTAAAATATGAAAAAAGATTCATTTTAACTTAAAACAGGACTGCGGGTTGAATTCTCTGAAAGAGAGGGACTTTTCTAAAAAATGTTATGACGGACGAAAAAAAACCCAATTTGCTTGATTATTAGGTAAAGATAAAAAGTGCTTTACGGGCTTACCAGAAAAAAGAAAATTAAGCTAGAAAATCCCATAATAATTAGAAACATCTAGCCATCAATTTAAACACATTAGGTAAGCACAACCAATGGATTAAAAGATCTAAAATATTACCCACCAATGCCCTTAATAAGTTATCTTGGCCACGTCCAAAAAAAACAAGGTCTTTCTCCCCCGTACGCTGTTGCAGCAGCCGTCATCGACCTGTCCTTAATTCTTCTAGCTCGAACAATCCCCAATTCTCCTTCAGTTCCTTACTGCTCTATTTATTGGCCCTGTAGAGATTAATTTATTGTTATTTTCTTCCTCGCTTCGCCAGAAGTATTGTTGGTGGATCCATGAGCTAAAGCTAATTTTGCGTGCAGATGCGTTTCTGGCCGGCTGCAAATCAATTAATCAGCTAGCTAAGCATGGCAGGAGGAATCAATCTGCTTTGATGATTGTTGTTTACGGTTGCTGTTGAAGCCATTAGCTAGAGCATGTTTCGTGTGTGTGCGCATTTCCGGCTGGCCGAAAATCAATCAGCTAGGTAGCCTTGCTAGCTACGCACAGGAGGAATCAATCTGATTTGCTGCTAGCTATATACGTGGATGTTTAGTCCAATCAATCCTTTGATCAATAGAGAGGCTGGGGTATGTTGATTCCACGACTCTCACCCCGCGACGGCTTCGCCATTAGTGCCTCATCATCAACCACAATTATTTGATTTATTTTTCTAAGATGCACTACATTCATTCGTTAGCTGTTTGAGAGACCGATTTGTCCAAGTAGAAATCAGGTAATATCTATGTGATATTTAGTATCCAAGTTATAGAAAATATCCAAGGTAAACATGCATTGACTAGGCCGTACTGAGCGCGAGGATGGCGAAGACTGCTGCTGACCGCTCTCATGGTGGTAGGGCACCAACACTAGAGGTGGATTGGTCCAGATCAGGTGCCGTCTTGGACATCGTCCTCATCCCCATCTCCACTGGTAGAGCTCAAAGCCCTTGGTTACTTCCTTCTGTCCAACACAATAGTGCAGTATATGATAGTAATCAGATTGATGTGTGATATATAGGAACAACTTACTCGAGCATGATACACCAAATTATATATTGTGTCTTTTTTAGCTGCACCATCAACGGGCAATGGCTTCCTCTGAATTTGCTTGCAGTGCAATACGTCAGTAATGGAGCAGGAAAATGCGATGCCATCATCCAGAACTCAAGATAGGGTTGTCAGTGTTACTAATTGGGGTGAGAAATGTTAGAAATTTTCCGACCAAACTCTTCTTAGAGGCAAGAGAACATCCACGCATCGGCATTATGCATCCCGACTCAACATCAACAGGTTATGTTGATGTGATCCAGTCATTCATGCAGGCTCAGCATCAGGTAATTAGATATTTTCGCGCCCCTACTGTCCTACGTGCGCCCATCTGACTGAGCAATGCACCGGTAAGTACGTAACAGGCACAATCTATTTCTACAAGTAGTACAACATATGATCGATCTCTAGAATATACATTATTATTTTCTTTGATTAATTATTTCTTTCTTAAGTATTGCACACAGCCAGAAGATACGCGCTATCCGTGACACAGGAGATAGGATAACGTCATGGAATTTTGGTAGACCGTAAGTTGTTTACCAGACGAGATGATAGAAGATACATATAGAAGTGGGAAATATCAAGCACACACAAGTTAAGGTATGCAACAGGTCTCTATCGATAAAATACCTTTAAAATATATATAACTAAAGGTGATAACCAAGCGACAACGCTAATAGAAAACAATAAGATCAATAGGTTCCTCAAGTACACGTACATATCACGCAATGATGCGTGCTGAAGACTATTTCAGTTCAAAATGCACTTTCAAGATCTCTGCATCAAAAGGTTGCGTTTCCACCTGGAGAATGAGCAACAAATCATTTTAACTGATTATACAGATTTAACAAACATCATAAGGTAAGAAAGAGTGGGGATAACAAAATTTACACGGTGGATGGAGACAAACAAGATCCTGTGAAGCAAGAGAATTAACATATGCAGAGTTCCCGTTAAAATAGGTATGGAAGGAAAAAGAGAAAAAGTGGGGCAAAACAAAGAAAGGAAGATCCGTTGGAAGGATATATTATGCTCATACAACAAATGGTGAAAAATACTACATGAGAATGCTACTTAACGCCCACAAAGGATGCATGTCTTTCAAAAGGAACCGTAAATGGAGTTGTCCACACTTCATACATATTTGCTTGCGAAGCACTAGGATTTCAACGACAGAGTGGATTGAGTGCATAAATGGGGCATCAGACTGGGTGATTGGCTACCAGCTAAGACAACTGTTCAAAATTCTTATGCCACTGAAGTCACAAGCCCAAAAATATTGTGGGGGACATGCTGAGAAGTTCTAAGCAAACACATGGAGTATAGGTAGAGAAGACTCTTGAACTATCCTACACTTTGACTAACAGATACACAAAAGCAAGGATACGCCTTGGTGAAAGTAGATAAGCTCATGAGACAAGCTGGACAGACATTTAAGGAATACCCCGGAATACAACATTCGAATTCTTCTCAGATAAAGGAACTTGGAAACAGACTGCACAATGAAGAGATGAATTATAACAAAGAGGAATAAAAGAACATCATTCCAGGATCTTTGGCAATATGAACTCTCAACAACTACATGTGTTTAATTCAGTAATGGAATCAATGAACAAAAATTTGGGAAATAATATATTTGTGGACGGCTATGGCGGGATCTGTATGACATACCTACGAAGGCAATCACAGCAAAGTTGTGTTCCGAAGGAAAGATAGTACTAGCAGTGATGTCATCTCATATTGCAGAGCTGCTTCTATAGGGAGCACACTCGAGGTTCCACATCCCCCTATCCTTGCAGAAGAGTCAACATGTTAAGGTTCCCACTTGACCTACTAAAAAAGACATCACTTATACTATGGGATGAAGGTCCAATGGCAAACAAGATATGCTTTGAGGCGCTAGACAGAACTAAAGGTAGGACTATATCTGCCTAAACAAGTGTTCACAAATGGATAGCTATATGTAGCATTATCAAGATTCACAAGAAGATATGGACAATGTGTAGTGGTAAATGATGAAGATAGCAAAGAGGAGGATGTGTTCAAGAACATTGTCTATACTGAAATATTTTAAAGGTATGGAAAAACAAAAACACTTTTAGTATGATTCTTAGATAAGAATAGGTACATGAAAAATTTGTACACTACAAACTATCTTCAAAATACAAATTAATAGCATACCAATGCTGACATTATATGGCAGGACAAATATGGTCCATGCTCTGTGTAAGTACTGGACACATGCAACAACATTTGAAGGAAATAGTTAATCAATTCTAAACATGTACACTATATTTTCTGATATTTGTGGCTTAATATATAGTACAACACAATATAAAGAGCATTTGTGCATCATTATAATTTGTATGTACAATGCGGTCAGACCTATTTTACTACCCTGTTATTATAAATACAATTTTGTCTTTAGGAAATATTAAACTAGAGTTACACAATTACACTGATTAATACATATATTTGTTCAATATGAATTGGGGTAAGGTTTGTTATTTATACATGTTAAATATGAATTGGGGTAAGGGGGGCTAATACTGCCGATTACGGTCCAAACCTGGAAAAAAGTGTAGGGGCATAAGAAAATAAATATTTTCCACTAACAGGTAGTACCTTAATCACATTATATTGGTATATACAATCGTACAAACATAATAAAAGGTTAATAAAAAAAGGGCAATCAGGAAAAGGAGAAAGGGGGAACCTGTAGGTCGAAGAAAGTTGCCAATGTGGAGGATGACGACGATGTGTCGGTCTGCCTCGACTGGGAACAACGACGATGCGTCCGACTCGCGCGCTAGGGGAAGACAACGCTGCCGCCATCCTCACGCTCAAGATGGATTCAAGCTGGCAGCGGAAGACAAGATCCAAGCCCACATCACCTGCGAGTCGAGCTGGGAGGTGCCTCAGTCGAGGACGAGCAAGCTAAAGAGAAGAAATGAAGAGAGCAAACTGATGGTAGCTGAGTTACCAGTCGGATCTCATCCGCTCGTATGAATTTTGGAATGAGCGAGCGGAGAGAAGAAGGAAAGGAGAAAAGGGATCGGGCAAGAGTAAGATTTTTTATTTGTAGGGAAGCAACAACAATACGTCTCTTTTAGCGGTGCAAGAGCAACATGCTCACATGTGAAGGTACGGTCTGAGCGAGAGATAAAATGTGTGAGCATTGTGTTTAAACATCTCCGTACACTGTTGGGCTAAAGCACAACTAAAGAAAATATTATTTAAAGCAAACACAAGATTTTTTTGCTGGAAAATAAACACAACATTTCCTACATGTTAGCCAGGATTACATACAGTGTACATGATCAAGAAAAAGTACAGTGCACATGCCCAATAAAATACATAACCATACGAATATAAAAAACATAACCGATGCCAACGATTCATATTTGGACTCAAAATTAATGAGCATGGAACTTCTCTGCAAAACAACTATATATTTAACATGAACAAATCTACCACGACATGATGGACCAAGGCAAGATAAGCTCAAATTTCATGACAAGTCATAACAACACCAAAAATATGATCACCTGGAGACATGACAATCTTCAACTATTCGAGCGGATGTGCCTTCTCGATATTCTTCCAAACATGGAAGGGAATTCCTTTTATCATAAATTAACCACATCACAGCCAACCAATCTTTTAACCAAACTTTATTACATACTAGCCCGCACGTATGTGCGGGCCACTTTACTAGTTGATAGAAAAGGGAATAATTATGAGATTATCTAGGCATGATCATGTATATAGGAATCACGTACGTGACAAGTAGACCGACTCCTGTCTGCATCTACTACTATTACTCCACACATCGACCGCTATCCAGCATGCATTTAGAGTATTAAGTTCATAAGAACAGAGTAACACATTAAGAAAGATGACATGATGTAGAGGGATAAACTCAAGCAATATGATATAAACCCCATCTTTTTATCCTCGATGGCAACAATACAATACGTGCCTTGCTGCCCCTGCTGTCACTGGGAAAGGACACCGCAAGATTGAACCCAAAGCTAAGCACTTCTCCCATGACAAGAAAGATCAATCTAGTAGGCCAAACCAAACTGATAATTCGAAGAGACTTGCAAAGATAACTCAATCGTACATAAAAGAATTCAGAGGAGATTCAAATATTTCTCATAGATAAACTTGATCATAAACCCACAATTCATTGGATCTCGACAAACACGCCATAAAAAGAGTTACATCAAATAGATCTCCACAAAAGAGTGGGAGAACATGGTATTGAGATCCAAAAAGAGAGAAGAAGCCATCTAGCTAATAACTATGGACCCGAAGGTCTGTGGTAAACTACTCACAACTCATCGGAGGGGCTATGGTGTTGATGTAGATCCATGGTCGATTCCCCCTCCGGCGGAGCACCGGCGAAGGCTCCAAGATGGGATCTCGCGGATACAGAAGGTTACGACAGTGGAAATTGTTTTTCGTTGGCTCCCTGGATGTTTTCGGGGTACATGGGTATATATAGGAGGAAGAAGTAGGCCGGTGGCCGCCCGAGGGGCCACGAGATAGGGGGCACGCCCTGCAGGGGTGGGCGTGCCCTCCACCCTCGTGGCTGCCTCGGCTGCTTCTTGGCTTGCACTCCAAGTCCTCTGGATCACGTTTGTTCCAAAAATCACGCTCCCGAAGGTTTCATTCCGTTTGGACTCCGTTTGATATTCCTTTTCTTCGAAATACTGAAATAGGAAAAAAAACAGCAATACAGGCTGGGCCTCCGGTTAGTAGGTTAGTGCCAAAAATGATGTAAATGTGTAAAATAAATCCGATAAACATCCAAAAGGGGTAATATAATAGCATGGAACAATCAAAAATTATAGATACATTGGAGACGTATCAAGAGGCAACTCAGTTTTATTTTTGTTTTTTGTTTTTGTTTCTGTTTAGTAATAAATTTTTCATCTACCTTTGGTTTAGATGTGTTTTTATGTTTTAATTAGTGTTTGTGCCAAGTAGAACCTATAGGATAACCTATGGTAATAGTTAATTTGATTCTGCTGAAAAACAGAAACTTTGCGCGCATGAAAATAATTTTAGTAATTCACAGAAACGTGCTTTTGCATTTATTATTTTTGATGTAAATCAATAGACAAATTGCCCAGGACTTCCTATTTTGGTAGGATTTTTAGAGTTCCAGAAGTATTCGAGAGTTACAGATTGCTACAGACTGTTCTGTTTTTGACAGATTCTGTTTTTTGTGTGTTGTTTGCTTATTTTGATGCATCTATGGCTAGTATGTAAGGTATGAACCATAGAGAAGCTGGAATACAGTAGGTTTAACACCAATATAAATAAAAATGAGTTCATTATAGTACCTTATGTGGTGGTTTTTCTTTCTTGCACTAATGGAGCTTATGAGATTTCCTGTTGAGTTTTGTGTTGTGAAGTTTTCAAGTTTTGGGTAAAGATTTGATGGACTATGGAATAAGGAGTGGCAAGAGCCTAAGCTTGGATATGCCCATGGAACCCCAAGATATTCAAGGATAATCAAAAGCCTAAGCTTGGGGATGCCCGGGAAGGCATCCCCTCTTTCATCTTCGTCTATCGGTAACTTTACTTCGAGCTATATTTTTATTTGCACATGATATATGTTTTGCTTGGAGTGTCTTGTATGATATTAGTCTTTGCTTTTTAGTTTTCCACAATCATCCTTGATGTACACACCTTTTGGGAGAAGCCCACTTGATTAGAATTTATTAGAACACTCTATGTGCTTCACTTATATCTTTTGAGCTAGATAGTTTTTGCTCTAGTGCTTCACTTATATCTTTTAGAGCACAACGGTGGCTTAATTTTGAAGAAATTGTTGATCTCTCATGCTTCACTTGTATTATTTTAAGAGTCTCTTAGAACAGCATGGTATTTTCTATGGTTTTAAATTTGGTCCTACAATGATGAGCATCCAAGTTGAGTATAATAAAAACAATCATAGAAAGTGCATTAAACACTAGGATCAATTTGATGCTTGATAATTGTTTTGAAATATAAAGGTGGTAATGTTAGAGTCATGCTAGTTGGGTAATTATGAAATTGAGAAATACTTTTGTTGAAGTTGGCAAGTCCCGTTGCATGCACGTATGGTAAAAGTTATGTGACAAATTTTTTGCATGGGATGCTCTTTTAATTGTCTTCCTTATGAGTGGAGGTCGGGATCGGGCGATGGTTAACTCCTACCAACCCCTTCCCTAGGAGCATGCGTAGTAGTACTTTGCTTCGAGGGCAAGTAGACTTTTGCAATAAGTATATGAGTTCTTTATGACTAATGTGAATCCATGGATATACGCACACTCACCCTTCCACTTTGCTAGCCTCTATTATGCTGCGCAACTTTCGCCGGTATCATGCACCCATTATTTACCTTCCTCAAAACAGCCACCATACCTACCTATTATGGTATTTCCGTAGCCATTCCGAGATATATTGCCATGCAACTTTCCACCGTTCCGTTTATTATGACACATTTCATCATTATCAAATTGCTCTTTGCATGATCATGTAGTTGACATTGTATTTGTGGCAAGGCCACTGTCGGTGTCAAAACCGACGGATCTCAGGTAGGGGGTCCCGACCTCTGCGTCTAGGCGGATGGTAACAGGAGACAAGGGACACGATATTTTTACCCAGGTTCGGGCCCTCTCGATGGAGGTAAAACCCTACTCCTGCTTGATTAATATTGATGATATGGGTAGTACAAGAGTAGATCTACCACGAGATCAAAGAAGCTAGCCTAGGGTATGATTGTTGTTCGTCCTATGGACTAAACCCTCCGGTTTATATAGACACCGGAGATGGCTAGGGTTACACAGAATCGGTTACAATGGTAGGAGATCTACATATCCGTATCGCCAAGCTTGCCTTCCACGCTAAGGAAAGTCCCATCCGGACACGGGACGAAGTCTTCAATCTTGTATCTTCATAGTCTAGGAGTCCAGCCAAAGATGATAGTTCGGCTATCTGGACACCCCCTAGTCCAGGACTCCCTCAGTAGCCCCTGAACCAGGCTTCAATGACGACGAGTTCGGCGCGCATTTTGTCTTCGGCATTGCAAGGAGGGTTCGTCCTCCGAATACTTCATAGAAGATTTTTGAACACAAGGATAGTGTCCGGCTCTGCAAAATAAGTTCCACATACCACCGTAGAGAGAATAATATTTACACAAATTCAATCTGCTGACGTATTTCGTGGCGTGACATCACACCACGGCCAAGCCTTTATTCGAGTCGTTTTACTATTCCACCTCAGCACGTTTAGCGAAGCGGTTTCCTTGGCACGTCTTGTCAAAGCAGAGATCGTGTCCCTTATTCCGAGATTCTCATCAATACGAGCATGGGTAACCCAACCGCGCCATTGATTATGGCGCTTGGGAGATAAGCGAGTTTTACCAGGCTGGTGGGGACGCATAGTATCGTCTGTCCATATAAGGGAATAAGGATCCACCTTTTTACATACGCCTTCTTCCTCCTTTGCTTATCCATTTCCGCGCACTCGAGCTCCAGCGCCCAAGTCCGCACATCTCGCCTCAACCTTCCCCAGCCATGTCCGGAGCGGGAGGCAAGTGGATGGCCTCCTCCGTCACAGAGGGGCACATCAAAAAGTTGAGGAAAACCGGATACCTGCACAACGATATTGCGTACCGGCTTCCAGACGAGGGGCAGCTCGTCCCCACCCCCAGGCCCCACAGCCTGGATTTCTACGATCTGGCCCCGAATTTCATCCTCAACATCTCAGCGTTTATCGTTGTGTGCGAGGCCTTCCTCCGCATCAAGCCCCACTTCGGCTTACGGCTGAAGACCTTCAATGTCAAGCCGAAGGTAGTGGGCGGCCGGCAGGCGGAGTGCGGAGGCGCCATGGTGGGCAAGATGCCCAACGTCATATGGCTCGAGGGCTCCTTCGTGGAAACCATCAAAGGGTGGCAATCGGGGTGGTTCTACATGACCGAGCCGCGTGACCCTGAATGGGCAGCGGCCCCCAAATTAAGATCTGGCATCCCCACACGGCTCACCTCCTGGAAAGAGAAGGGCCTGACATGGGGTGACTTCGAAGAGCTGATCGGACTCCAAACCTGCGTCCAAAACCTTGTGAACAAGAAGATTAAGCTCGTCAAGGTGGTCCAGGTCATGCTCGTCCGCTGGATCCTCCCGTGCCAACAACGGGCCTTCAACTTGTGGGAGTTTGATCCGGCAGAGCACCAAACCTTGAGCAGGCTCTTCGACACTACGTACGAAGATGCCTGGAAGGTGCTGTTCAAGGGCGCCGAGGCTCCCGCATCCGCTACCGAAGATCGCAGATTCAGCTCGCAGCATCAAGCCGGCGAGGTAAGCTATTTTACCCTTTAAAGGAAGCTTATTTTCCATAGTTTGACTCTATGCGGGATCTAAACTCCCTTACCTTTGACAGGCCTGGCAGAAGAAGTCCGGGCAGGTTAACTGTCCGGCTCCCTTGCTAGAAGACCCAGCGGACGCCCAATTAACGGGGCTGCTGGCTCCGGCGCCTTACATGGTGCCGGAGAAGAAGGCCAAGAAGAAGGCCACGGGAACCCGAAAGAGTTCCCGGCATCAGGTGTTATCGGACTCATCGTCCGATGACTCCGAGGCGGACTCCTCCCGTGAAGACAAGGAGGAGAAAAAGGAGGCTTCTCCCCCAGCGGGGGGAGAGAAGAAAAGGAAGGCCTCCCCAACTGGGGAGGCCGGAGGGTCCAAGAAGGGAAGGACCCTTCCTCCGGACTGTTCCACCAACACCGACGACGGCGAAGAGGAGTGGCCCTCGAGGGCCAAGCCCCTGGCAAGATCGTAAGTGTCTGGAATCCAGAATAACTCATGATTTTTCCTTTGTCACGTAGTGTCTTCTAACGCCGAATACAACCATGTAGCCCACCCAAGGACGAGCTCCCCGCTTCGTCGAGCGGCTCCCTGGATTCGTGGGATGTGAATAGCACTTCACTTCCGACCGCCTCCTCCCCCCGTGATGCAGACGACGCCGCGGTGGAGTCCCAAAAGGGGCCCAGCCAGGACGAGGAGGAGGTCCCGGAGGTGCCGCAAGGCAACCTCCCGGACTTTGGGCACGAGGGGGATCAACCCCCAAAGGGTTCTGATTTCGGCCCTGGGCCGGACTCCGCACCGAAACCTTTAGTGGCTCCGGAGTCCGGTGGGCGGCCCCTTCATAAGAAGGGTGAGACTGCGACACCGGTGACCTTCGTCCAGCCGGAGGCACCGGATAATTTGTTGGAGGCGCTCAATGGCGCCTCCATCAACGAGGAGCACCGCACTGTTATGAGTGCGGTGATTCAGAAAGTTCAGTCCGCCAAGGGCGGGCTGACTGAAGCCTGTACCAGCCTTCTTTCAGGCTTTGAGGTAAGTTTTTAAGATATGTAAGAATATTAACGCATAGACAGTAGCCCCTGATGCTCAGTTTGGTGTTCGGAAAGAAAAGCCGAACTGAGGATCTAAAAAGATATAAGCAGGAGTCTAACATAAGCATGTCAATATGGGAATGCAGGCTGCGCTGCTGACCTCTGCCGCACTGACTGCGAAGGTCAATGCATTGAAGCAGAGCCTCGAGCGGTCCGAGAATGAGCTCAGCTATGCCAGGAAGCAGCTCGAGGACAAGGAAGGTAAGTGATACCTTATTAAAGTAATACCTTATAGAAAGGATTTGGTTGCAAGAAATGACAGGAATAATGTGAGTATTGCAGGGGCCACGAATGAGGTGGCGACCCTGAAGGAGGCGGTGTCCAAGGCCGAAAAAAGTGCGGCTGCGGAGCGCACCGAGCGAGAGAAGCAGGAGGCACGGGTGGCGGAGGTGCGGCAAGAGCTCTGGGCTTTCGTGGAAAAACACGAGAGTTTGGAGCGTGACTCAAAGACTCGAGAGTCCGAACTCGCCTTGGCTCTTGAGAGTGCCAAAGCCGCTAAGGCCGAAGCCCAGAAGGCCCTGCAGGAGATTAAGGCGATAAAAAAGATAGTGGTGGGTAAGGCATCCTTCATGCAGAGCAAGCATGTAAAAGTGAATTATCTATTACTTACCCGAATTCGGAGCTCTCCAGGAGCATTCACAGATCTGCCCCATAGTGTGTCCGATGCTGCCGCGTTCTACCGAGCCGAGGAGGGGAGCTCGAAGGAAAAGGTGTTCTGGTCTTAATATGCTGAGGCCGGACATCCGGTTCCCCTGAGCGACCAGCTGCAGCAGCTGGTCGAGCTCCACAAGGTGGCCGAACAGGCCATGAAGGGCCTCATAGTTCGGCTGTGGCCTAAAGAAGCCATGCCTGGGAGCTACTTCGGTCTGGTGCGGCGGCTGGTGGACGCTTGTCCATGGATTGAAGTCATCAAGCGTTCCGTCTGTATTGAAGGTGCCCGTCGGGCCCTTGCCCGTGCTAAAGTGCACTGGGGCAAGATGGACGCCGAGAAGCTTGTGACGGACGCGCCACCGCCGGGCAAGGAGTATCACACGCCCGAGATGTACTATAAGGCTGTCCTGAAGGGTGCCCGCCTTATAGCGGGTGAATGCTCCAAAGATATAATTTTTGAGTAGACTCGCATTTGTTATCCTGTACGCTGAAAACTTTGTTCATATGCGCCAAGCAACACTTGTTAATTTGAAATATTACCTTCTGTGCGGCCGTTTATCAAATTTGAGAGATGGCAAGTCGTTGGCTTCACCCCCCATGCCACGAGTGCTGGGATGTTCGGGATAAACTTGAGCGCTCTTGTTCCCATTTTTGTGTCCTTCGAGGGAGGCACTCAACACAACGAACGAGGCAACCAGACTTATAATGCTTGAACACTCCCACTTAGCCATAGAATTCTATAATTTTAAATTTCGGCGAAGCCCCTAGTGTTCGGAAGACTGAATTCGGGGCGCTATCCACGCCTGGGCCGGACAAAGCCGACTCCTCGCTCTAAGCGGCATAAGTCTTTAGGGACTCGAAAAAACCTCTCGAACAGCGACCGGCTCTCGCCCTATCATGACGGTCAGTTTTAGCTTTCTCCACTGAGGTGCTCAACCAGGGCACAATCGCAGTGGTTCTCCCAGCGCTACCTTAGCCGATATAACTGAACGTAAGGTACCAAAACATGGGAGCCGGGCAAACCCAACTATTGACCCAAGACATGATTCGGAGCCGATGCATATAATGCTATAAGTTCGGGGTGCTGCACTTGTTAAAGTGTTCGGACTTATCACACCATATTTTGGGGTACCTAAGCCCCTGGTGTATTTGACCGTACCAAAGCGTACGGATGCAACATGTCATAAGTGAACATATATAGATTGAAAAAGGAATGCAATAATAGGCAAAAGGCGATGCATTGCTTATAAAAAATACTGCAATGAAAGCAGAACGATACAAATAGTGCGATAAGCAAGGGATGGGACTATTTAACATGTCCCCCTCCAGGGGTAGGCTGCGGGATGGTATGTAAAACAGGTATACTGCTCGTAATAGAGACCACCTGGATACTCGACGTAGCTTTTCTGCTTCCCTGGCTGTTGCATCGTGAGTTCGGCAATTCTACTACCGGACAGGGCTTCTGGAAAATGGAGTCCTGTGAATAAGAAAAAAAAAGAATGACACAATTGGGAGCCCCTGGTGCGGTTGAGCCACTCTCCGGGCATGCCATGGTCGTGCCCCTACCCCTATGCCCATGGTATCTCCAGAGCATAGTTATGTACGCGTGGTACTGGTCTCGCGATTTCGCGAGGGCTGGGGTTGGGGCCGCGTTGCTACACGTGCTCGGAACGTGCCAGGTGGTCTTGTTGTAGGTTACTTCGGGCGCGCTTGACGGTGTCCGGCCGCTTAACAGCCGGACTCGGGAGTTGCCTTAAGAGGCTGCTTTGTCCTTCCGCCGCGAGAGCCGCTGTATGCTCCTCTGTTCGAAGAGAGCGTTCGGTGTTTCCGTTGACCGTAATGACTCCTCGAGGGCCTGGCATCTTGAGCTTGAGGTATGCATAGTGCGGCACCGCATTGAACTTTGCAAATGCGGTTCGTCTGAGCAGTGCATGATAGCCGCTGTGGAACGGGACTATGTCGAAGATTAACTCCTCGCTTCGGAAGTTATCCGGGGATCCGAAGACCACTTCAAGTGTAACTTAGCCTGTACAGTTGGCCTCTACACCTGGTATGACGCCTTTGAAGGTCGTCTTTGTGGGTTTAATCCTTGAGGGGTCTATGCCCATCTTGCGCACTGTATCCTGATAAAGCAGGTTCACACTGCTGCCGCCATCCATCAGGACTCTAGTGAGGTGAAATCCGTCGACGATTGGGTCTAGAACCAATGCGGCGAATCCGCCATGGCGGATGCTAGTGGGGTGGTCCATTCGATCAAAAGTGATCGGGCAGGAGGACCACGGATTGAACTTTGGGGCGACTGGCTCCATCGCATATACGTCCCTGAGTGCATGCTTCCGCTCCCATTTGGGTATGTGGGTTGCGTATATCATGTTCACCATCCGCACTTGTGGGGGGAAACCCTTCTGTCCTCTATTGTTCGGCGGCCGGGTATCCTCCTCGTCATCGCTATGCAGCCCCTTGTCATTGTTTTCGGCAGTTAACTTGCCTGCTTGCTTGAACACCCAACAATCCCTGTTGGTGTGATTGGCTGGCTTTTCGGGGGTGCCGTGTATCTGGCACGAGCGATCGAGTATTCGGTCCAAATTGGACGGGCCCGGAGTATTTCTTTTAAATGGCTTTTTCCGCTGACCGGGTTTAGAGCCTCTGAATCCGGCATTGACTGTCGTATCCTCAATATTGTTGCCATTAATGCGGCGCTTGTGCTTGTTGTGACGCGACCTGCCGTTGGTGTCCTTGCTATCCGAATTACCAGGGCTTTTGGTCAGGTTGTTACTACGAGCTAGCCAGCTATCTTCTCCCGTGCAGAAGCGGGTCATGAGTGTTGTGAGGGCTGCCATGGATTTTGGCTTTTCCTGTCCTAGGTGCCGGGCAAGCCACTCGTCGCGGATGTTGTGTTTGAAGGCTGCAAGGGCCTCTGCATCCGGACAGTCGATGATTTGATTTTTCTTGGTTAGGAACCGTGTCCAGAATTGTCTGGCCGATTCATCTGGCTGCTGAATTATGTGGCTTAGGTCATCAGCGTCTGGTGGTCACACATATGTGCCCTGGAAGTTATCAAGGAATGCGGCTTCCAGGTCTTCCCAACAACCAATTGATTCTGCTGGCAAGCTGTTGAGCCAATGCCGAGCTGGTCCTTTAAGCTTGAGTGGGAGGTATTTTATGGCGTGTAGATCATCACCGCGGGCCATGTGGATGTGAACGAGATAGTCCTCGATCCAAACCGCAGGATCTGTTGTGCCGTTGTATGATTCAATGTTTACGGGTTTGAAACCCTCGGGGATTTGATGATCCATTACTTCGTCTGTGAAGCATAGTGGGTGTGCGACGCCTCTGTATTGGGCTATATCACGGCGCAGCTCAAATGAGCTTTGTCTGCTATGTTCGGCCCGGCCAGAATTGCTGTATCCGGCGTGACGGTTATCATCAAGTATCGTGGGGCGCCCACGCGATCCATAGATCGATCTTGTTTGCCTTGGCTTTTCCTCGAGTATATCCCGCAGGTCTGGCGCATTTTCCCATGCCTTGGTATTTTTTGAGTGGCGCCGGGGTGCGGCTTGAGTGTAGGGCCGAGAGGCCTCTCTATCGTGGCCACAAGGTGGCCGGTCGGCCGTATTATGCGCTGGTGATGTAGGTTTAGGTGCTTCCTCCTCTATCGGGGTAGCAGCCTGCGTTTTGGGTAGCTCTTGGAGGGGCGTTCGAGTTCATACTCTTCGGCCGCAAGGACTTCAGTCCATCTGTCGGCTAGCAAGTCTTGGTCAGCTCTAAGCTGTTGCTGCTTATTCTTGAGGCTGCTTGTAGTGGCCATAAGCCTACATTTGAAACGCTCTTGTTCGACGGGATCCTCAGCCACGACAAATTCTTCGTCGTTGAGGCTTGCCTCGTCTTCGGAGGGAGGCATATAATTATTGTCCTCTACCTCTTTGTCTGCCGCTCTCTCATGAGGGCTGGCCTCTCCATCCTCCTGCGCTGAATCCTGCTGGAGGGGGTTGTCTTCGGCACTGTCCGGGGTGTTATTGTCTCCGGTGCCGGAATCTCCATTTTTTCTGTGGCGGGATTTAGAGCGGCGCCGCTGACGCCGGCGCTTAGGCTGTTTCTTGGAGGGGTCGTCCTCCGTTGTTCCATCGCCATTCCCATCCTTTGGGATGTCCACCATGTAAATGTCGTATGACGAGGTGGCCTTCCAGTGCCCTGTAGGCGCTGGTTCTTGGTCGTCTCGTGCATCGTCGTCCATACCGTCGATGTCTTCGGAGTCGAAGTCTAGCATGTCGGTTAAGTCATCGACAGTGGCTACAAAGTGGGTGGTGGGTGGGCTTTGAATTTCTTCGTCGTCTGCGTCCCAACCGTCCTGACCATAGTCCGGCCAGGGCTCTCCTGATAAAGAGAGAGACTTTAATGAATTCAAGATGTCGCCAAAGGGCGAGTGCTGAAAGATGTCCACAGCGGTGAACTCCATGATCGGCGCCCAATCGGATTTGATTGGCAGGGGCGCGGAAGGTTCGGAGTCCGGAGAGGAGTCCGGCACCTCGGAGTCACGGGCTTTGCAAAGGACAGGGATGGTGTTCGGCTCAATCGCCGTAGAGATCGTAGCCCCCGAGGCGGTGTCCAGCCACCCATCCTCGATCGGCGAAGTCGGCTCCGAGCTAAGGGTCGGAGCGGACACTTGTGCGGCCTCCAGGGCACTGTCCGGCAGCAGAGCTAGATCATGCCCATCGTGACAGTGCGGCACGCTTGGCTGTGGCTCGAACCCGTGGAAGATCAAGTCTCCGTGGACGTCAGTTGTATAGTTCAAACTTCCAAATCTGACCCGATAGCCAGGGGCGTAGCTTTCAATCTGCTCCAGATGGCCAAGCGAGTTGGCCCGCAATGCAAAGCCACCGAATACGAAGATCTGTCCGGGGAGAAAAGTCTCACTCTGGACCGCGTCATTGTTGATGATCGAAGGAGCCATCGGGCCTAAAGGTGACGACACAGAGGAACTCTCAATGAAAGCACCAATGTCGGTGTCAAAACCGGTGGATCTCGGGTAGGGGGTCCCGAACTGTGCGTCTAGGCGGATGGTAACAGGAGACAAGGGACACGATATTTTTACCCAGGTTCGGGCCCTCTCGATGGAGGTAAAACCCTACTCCTGCTTGATTAATATTGATGATATGGGTAGTACAAGAGTAGATCTACCACGAGATCAAAGAGGCTAAACCCTAAAAGCTAGCCTATGGTATGATTGTTGTTCGTCCTATGGACTAAAACCCTCCGGTTTATATAGACACCGGAGAGGGCTAGGGTTACACAGAGTCAGTTACAATGGTAGGAGATCTACATATCCGTATCGCCAAGCTTGCCTTCCACGCCAAGGAAAGTCCCATCCGGACACGGGATGAAGTCTTCAATCTTGTATCTTCATAGTCTAGGAGTTCGGCCAAAGATGATAGTTCGGCTATCTGGACACCCCCTAGTCCAGGACTCCCTCAGCCACCTTCATAATTTTGCATACATGTCACTCTTGATTCATTGCATATCCCGGTACACCGCCGGAGGCATTCATATAGAGTCATATTTTGTTCTAAGTGTTGAGTTGTAATTCTTGAGTTGTAAATCAATAAAAGTGTGATGATCTTCATTATTAGAGCATCGTCCCAAGTGAGGAAAGGATGATGAGGACTATGATTCCCCCACAAGTCGGGATGAGACTTCGGACTTTAAAATAAAAGAGGCCAAAGAGCCCACCAAATAAAAAAAGAGAAAGGCCAAATAAAAAAAGAGAAAGGCCAAATAAAAAATAAAAAAAGAGAGAAAAAGAGAGAAGGGACAATGCTACTATCTTTTTTCCACACTTGTGCTTCAAAGTAGCACCATGATCTTCATGATAGAGAGTCTCCTGTGTTGTCACTTTCATATACTAGTGGGAATATTTCATTATAGAACTTGTCTTGTATATTCCAATGACGGGCTTTCTCAAAATGCCCTAGGTCTTCGTGAGCAAGCGAGTTGGATGCACACCCACTTAGTTTCTTTTGTTGAGCTTTCATACATTTATAGCTCTAGTGCATCCGTTGCATGGCAATCCTTACTAACACACATTGATATCTATTGATGGGAATCTCCATAGCCTGTTGATATGCCTAGTTGATGTGAGACTATCTTCTCCCTTTTTGTCTTCACAACCACCACCATATACCACATATAGTGCTATGTCCATGTCTTGCGCTCATGTATTGCGTAAGAGTTGAAAAAGCTGAAGCGCGTTAAAAAGTATGAATCAATTGTTTGGCTGAAACCGGGCTATTAGACATTTTCTATGTTGTTCAAGAGCCTAGGGGAAATGAAGGCGAGGGTTATGGTGCTCCATCGGACAATACAACATGAAAACGTAACAGTCAGGTCAAATGAACCAAGCTTCTGAACTTCTGGTGGTGCATTTATCTGCTAGACTGTTAAGTTTTATGCCAACCTTCCTTTTGTTATATAGTATTTGTTTTGGTGCGATACAAAATTTATTCTTAACGTGCAGCCACGGTTGAAGAAAACAGCAAGCCATTTTTGTGTAGTGTAGGGTGTTCCCTATATTTGCACTGGTGGCGATCTTTGATGGGATTCCATCTTTGATGCCGAGTGGATGTAATCTGTGCAATCGCCTTAATAGCCTAGCATTAGTTTCGGCCTTATTTATTTCCTACTCTTCTTTTTCCCTGGTTTGCTAGTGGCCGCAACTACCCATGGGTCATATAGTGGCTGTAGGATCCATGGGTCTCCTACGGGCCGTCGATAAATGGGCCTGTAATCGGTGGGCCTCGGGCCGTCGATAAATGGGCTTGTAATCGATGGGCCTCGGGCCGTCGGATAAATGGGTCTACATGGGCCGTAATCGGGCGTAATTGGTATCGGCCCAGCACGGTAACGGGCCGTTAACAGGCCGTAGGACTGCAAAAGCTTAATTCTCTCGCAGGCATAACGGGTCGTTAATTGGCCAGAATATAGGACGGGCTGGCCAGAAACGGGCTGACTCTTGCCATGGGCCGAATTTGGCCCATTAGGGTAACAGGCCAGTAACGGGCCGACTCTTGCCATGGGCCGAATTTGGCCCATTTGGGAAACATGCCAGTAACGGGCCGACTCTTGCCATGGGCCGAATTTGGCCCATTACGGGAACAGGCCAGTAACGGGCCAGAAGTAATCGAGGGCCGAAAAGGAGCCCAAGAACGTATGGGTCGTCAATAGGCCGAAAGCTAACACGGGCTGGCAACGGCCCATGTAAATCACGGGTCGTTAACGGGTACAAAGAAAATTACTGTTCATTATGGGCTAGAGTCACCGTGGCCTGTAAAGGGCCGAAAGATACGAAGGCCTCATATGGGCCGAAAGACGTCGTGGGCCATACATGGGCCAAAAGTGAAAAGGGCTGGTGTTATATTCGACGGCCCACATGACGTTGTTGGGCCGATTTCCTTTAGTTCCTAACGGGCCGTGAGTTAATGGGCCGTAAAATGGGCTATTTGAGAAGAGACCGTTAACAGGCTTTTCATGGGCCAGCCCGTTAACTTTTGACCAAGTCAAACGGGCCGGCTTTGTAAGCTAAATGGGCCAGTTGTGGGCCGTGGCACGTGTCGACATATCATAGGCGCCTATCTGACCCACTGACAAGCTGACACGTGTTTCATCCGGCCAATAAGAATTTTACATGTGGAAATTTCCCATTGGTCGGTGCTGTTAACGGGTTATCGGATCCAAAACCCGACCCGATAGCTTAACGGCGTTCCGTTACGGTGGATGCCACGTGTCGGTCACTCTTGACGAAAGCACTTCTGTGACGCGCGATTTATCGTCATGGAAGTGGACACTTCCGTGATGATAATTTTGGTAATGCAATGCAACACTTCTACGACAGCACAGGTATGATATCTTGATTCTGTCATAAATTTGTCATGGATATACATGCATGACAAAAAACGCGACCTACTGTGACAAACATGTATCATCACGGAAGTGTATTTCTTTTGTAGTGTTTGGTCATCATTTCTGAAAATTTGTGTGATCGGGGCTCTCTTGACCAAAATATTGGTTATTTATTGCTGGTACTTTATTGTTGATATGTCGGAAATGAAACAAATACTATTTGGGTCCTAAAAAGGCCACAAATCAAACAATTCAGGAAAAATGAACAAAATTACTAAAAGAATCAATTGTGAAAAGGCGATGGCCAAGAAAATAAAAAGGCTTAGGCCCAAACACGAAATAGATCACAAAAAGGCCATGACCCATGAAATAAAAAGGCTAAAATGTTGGGCTAGGCCCATGTAGCTACCAAAAATTAACAGAAAAAATATATGTTAAAAAGGCTGAAGTAATGGGCTTGGCCCATGTAGAACACCTAATTGGACCGGGTTGAATCTCACCAACGACCAATTCAATTGGTCGCAATTTTGCCACGTCAGCTTGCCACGTTGGATCCCACGTGGCCTGGGCAGACAACCAGTGACCAAAACAAAAGGTCATGGGTTCAACGACCTTCTTTTTTGGTCGTAAACGTCTACGACCTTATCCCGAAGAAGGTTGTTAATTTCAGTTTACGACCGCCAGCTTTTGACCTTCTGTTTTTGGTCACAATAAGGTCACAAATGAAAAACAATGACCATTCAGTGACCAATAGTCAAGGTCACAAGTTGACATATTTCTTGTAGTGTCCACATTGTTTAAAATGAAGGCCAAACTCGTAACTCAAATATTCTTCTCTACGATCAGATTGTAGAAACTTCATTTTCTTGTTACGATGATTCTCCACTTCACTCTGAAATTCTTTAAACTTTTCAAATGTTTCAGACTTGTGCTTCATTAAGTAGATATATGCATATCTACTCAAATCATCTGTGAAGGTCAGAAAATAACGATACCCGCAAGTGGCATCAACACTCATTGGACCGCATACATCGGTATGTATTATTTCCAACAAGTTAGTAGCTTGTTCCATTGTTCCTGAGAACGGAGTTTTAGTCATCTTGCCCAAAAGGCACAGTTCGCAAGCATCAAATGATTCATAACCAAGTGATTCCGAAAATCCATCTTTATGGAGTTTCTTCATGCGCTTTACACCGATATGACCCAAATGGCAGTGCCACAAATAAGTTGCACTATCATTATTAACTTTGCATCTTTTGGCATCAATATTATGAATATGTGTATCACTACAATCGAGATCCAACAAACTATTTTCATTGGGTGTATGACCATCATAGGTCTTATTCATGTAAACAGAATAAAAATTATTCTCTAACTTTAAATGAATAACCGTATCACAAAAAACATGATCAAATCATATTCATGCTCAACGCAAACGCCAAATAACATTTATTTAGGTTTAACACTAATCCCGAAAGTGTAGGGAGTGTGCGATGATGATCATATCAATCTTGGAACCACTTCCAACACACATCGTCACTTCACCCTCAACTAGTCTCTGTTTATTCTGTAACTCCTGTTTCGAGTTACTAATTTTTAGCAACCGAACAAGTATCAAATACTCAGGGGCTACTATAAAAACTAGTAAGGTACACATCAATAACCTGTATATCAAATATACCCTTGTTCACTTTGCCATCCTTCTTATCCACCAAATATTCAGGGCATTTCCGCTTACAGTGATCATTTCCTTTGTAGTGTAAGCACTCAGTTTCAGGCTTTGGTCCAGCTTTGGGCTTCTTCGTGGGAGTGACAACTTGCTTGCCATTCTACTTGAAGTTCCCTTTCTTTCCCTTTGCCCTTTTCTTGAAACTAGTGGTTTTGTCAATCATCAACACTTGGTGCTCTTTCTTGATATCTACCTTCGTCGATTTCAACATCACGAAGAGCTCGGGAATCCTTTTCGTCATCACTTGCATACTATAATTCATCACGAAATTCTAGTAACTTGGTGATGGTGACTAGAGAACTCTGTCAATTACTATCTTATCTGGAAGATTAACTCCCACTTGATTCAAGTGATTGTAGTACCCAGACAATCTGAGCACATGCTCACTAGTTGAGCGATTCTCCTCCATCTTTTAGCTATAGAACTTGTTGGACACTTCATATCTCTCAACTCGGGTATTTGCTTGAAATATTAGCTTCAATTCCTGGAACATCTCATATGGTCTGTGACGTTCAAAACGTCTTTGAAGTCCCGATTCTAAGCCGTTAAGCATGGTGCACTAAACTATCAAGTAGTCATCATATTGAGCTAGCCAAACGTTCATAACGTCTGCATCTGCTCCTGCAATAGGTCTGTCACCTAGCGGGGCATTAAGGACATAATTCTTCTGTGCAGCAATGAGGATAAACCTCAGATCATGGATCCAATCCGCATCATTGCTACTAACATCTTTCAACACAATTTTCTCTAGGAACATATCAAAATAAACATATGAAAGCAACAACGCGAGCTATTGATCTACAACATAATTTGCAAAATACTACCAGGACTAAGTTCATGATAAATTTAAGTTCAATTAATCATATTACTTAAGAACTCCCACTTAGACAGACATCTCTCTAGTCATCTGAGTGATCACATGATCCAAATCAACTAAACCATGTCCGGTCATCACGTGAGATGGAGTAGTTTTCAATGGTGAACATCACTATGTTGATCATATGTACTATATGATTCACGCTCGACCTTTCGGTCTCCGTGTTCCGAGGCCATATCTGTATATGCTAGGCTCGTCAAGTTTAGCCTGAGTATTCCGCGTGTGCAACTGTTTTGCACCCGTTGTATTTGAACGTAGAGCCTATCACCCCCGATGATCACGTGGTGTCTCAGCGCGAAGAACTTTCACAGCGGTGCATACTCAGGGAGAACACTTCTTGATAATTAGTGAGAGATCATATTAAAATGCTACCGTCAATCAAAGCAAGATAAGATGGATAAAAGATAAACATCACATGCAATCAATATAAGTGATATGATATGGCCGACATCATCTTGTGCTTGTGATCTCCATCTCCGAAGCACCATCGTGATCACCATCGTCACCGGCGCGACACCTTGATCTCGTAGCAACGTTGTCATTTACGCCATCTATTGCTTTTACGACTATCGCTACCGCTTAGTGATAAAGTAAAGCAATTATAGGGCGTTTGCATTTCATACAATAAAGCGACAACCATATGGCTCCTGCCAGTTGCCGATAACTTCGGTTATAAAACATGATCATCTCATACACTAAAATATAGCATCACGTCTTGACCATATCACATCACAACATGCCCTACAAAAACAAGTTAGACGTCCTCTACTTTGTTGTTGTAAATTTTACGTGGCTGCTACGGGCTGAGCAAGAACCGTTCTTACCTACGCATAAAAACCACAACGATAGTTCGTCAAGTTAGTGATGTTTTAACTTTCGCAAGGACCAGGCGTAGCCACACTCGGTTCAACTAAAGTTGGAGAAACAGACACCCGCCAGCCACTTGTGTGCGAAGCACGTTGGTAGAACCAGTCTCGCGTAAGCATACACGTAATGTCGGTCCGGGCCGCTTCATCCAACAATACCGCTGAACCAAAGTATGACATGTTGGTAAGCAGTATGACTTATATCGCCCACAACTCACTTGTGTTCTACTCGTGCATATAACATCTACGCATAAAACCTGGCTCTGATACCATTGTTGGGGAACGTAGTAATTTCACAAAATTTCCTACGCACACGCAAGATCATGGTGATGCATAGCAATGAGAGGGGAGAGTGTTGTCCACGTACCCTCGTAGACCGAAAGCGAAAGCGCTAGAACAACATGGTTGATGTAGTTGTACATCTTCACGGCCCGACCGATCAAGCGCCAAAACTACGGCACCTCCGAGTTCTAGCACACGTTCAGCTTGATGACGATCCCCGGACTCCGATCCAGCAGAATGTCGGGGAAAAGTTCCGTCAGCACGATGGCGTGGTGACGATTTTGATGTTCTACCGTCGCAGGGCTTCGCCTAAGCACCGCTACAATATTATCGAGGAATATGGTGGAGGTGGGCACCGCACACGGCTAAGAGATCAAGAGATCAATTGTTGTTGTGTCTATGGGGTGCCCCCTGCCCCCGTATATAAAGGCGCAAGGGGGGAGGCGGCCAGCCAAGGAGGAGGGCGCGCCAAGGGGGGAGTCCTACTCCCACCGGGAGTAGGACTCCTCCTTTCCTTGTTGGAGTAGGAGAGAAGGAAAGAGGAGGAGAGGGAGAAGGAAAAGGGGGCTGCACCCCTTGTCCAATTCGGACCAGAGGGGGGGCGCAGGCCTCCTTTCTTTTGGCCTCTCTCCTCTATTCCTGTATGGCCCAATAAGGCCCATATACTCACTGGCGAATTCCCGTAACTCTCCGGTACTCCGAAAAATACTCGAATCACTCGGAACTTTCCGAAGTCCGAATATAGTCGTCCAATATATCGATCTTTACGTCTCGGCCATTTCGAGACTCCTCGTCCTGTACCCGATCTCAGCCGGGACTCTGAACTCCTTCGGTACATCAAAACTCATAAACTCATAATATAACTGTCATCGTAACCTTAAGCGTGCGGACCCTACGGGTTCGAGAACTATATAGACATGACCTTGACACGTCTCCGGTCAATAACCAATAGTAGAACCTGGATGCTCATATTGGCTCCCACATATTCTACGAAGATCTTTATCGGTCAAACCGCATAACAACATACATTTTTCCTTTTGTCAACGGTATGTTACTTGCCCGAGATTCGATCATCGGTATCTCAATACCTAGTTCAATCTTGTTATCGGCAAGTCTCTTTACTCTTATGTAATTCATCATTCCGTAACTAACTCATTAGCTACATTGCTTGCAAGGCTTATAGTGATGTGCATTACCGAGAGGGCCCAGAGATACCTCTCCGACAATCGGAGTGACAAAACTTAATCTCAAAATATGCCAACTCAACATGTACCTTTGGAGACACATGTAGAGCTCCTTTATAATCACCCAGTTACGTTGTGACGTTTGGTAGCACACAAAGTGTTCCTCCGGTAAACGGGAGTTGCATAATCTCATAGTTGTAGGAACATGTATAAGTCATGAAGAAAGCAATAGCAACATACTAAACGATCAAGTGCTAAGCTAACGGAATGGGTCAAGTCAATCACATCATTCTCCTAATGATGTGATCCCGTTAATCAAATGACAACTCATGTCTATGGCTAGGAAACTTAACCATCTTTGATTCATGAGCTAGTCAAGTAGAGGCATACTAGTGACATTAAGTTTGTCTATGTATTCACACATGTATTATGTTTCCGGTTAATACAATTCTAGCATGAATAATAAACATTTATCATGAAATAAGAAAATAAATAATAACTTTATTATTGCCTCTAGGGCATATTTCCTTCAGCAAACGACTGGCACGCATCTCCGGGGTGT
>NC_041381.1:172945017-172945969 GCF_002162155.2 Triticum dicoccoides
AGGGGGGAAACGGACGCGTCGGGTCTACACGGAGGGGATCTTGCCATGGGTCTCGCCCGGATGTTGCTCCA
Source organism: Triticum dicoccoides (assembly GCF_002162155.2). Classification (NCBI taxonomy): domain Eukaryota; kingdom Viridiplantae; phylum Streptophyta; class Magnoliopsida; order Poales; family Poaceae; genus Triticum; species Triticum dicoccoides. The sequence continues at coordinate 172,945,089 of NC_041381.1, forward strand.
AAGTGTTCCTATGGGCTGACCTAACACAATCGGGTGGATAGGTTCACTGCTCAAAGCCCATCGGTGCAAAGTTAAAGGGCTAGATCCCGTGGTCAAATGCTATAGGGTTAGGCGGGACGGGGGCCCTGGGGGGTAGCAATGCCACCCGAATGTCGCACCGGGCCCTCATACATGCGGGGTGGTGTGGTGGCATGTCCTAAGAGGCGGCACGCGTCTCCGGGTTGTGCCCCCCTCAAGGACGGCGATGACACGGTAGTAGATGTTCTACGGTAACGATGCAGCGTGAATATTATTAAATACTAGGAGCGCGATAAAACCATGAGTTTTTTACACGACGTGGGCACATGTGCCGTAGGACTGATGGTAATTTTTTAGAATTGTTCGTGATGGAGTAGTATCTGAACAATGCCCTCTTACGCAGATTGCTCTTCGCGTGTCTACGACTGTGGCCGGCGGCCTCCGGGGGCTAGCATGCCGTCAAATCTTGCGTAGGAGGCCTCTCACAAGTCTGGAAGTGTTGTGGCGGGTGCAAATGTCCGGCACACGTCTCCGGGGTGTGCCCCCTCCCCCCACGAACGGCGCCGCCGCCGGCACCTGGAGGGGGGAAACGGACACGTCGGGTCTACACGGAGGGGATCTTGCTGTGAGTCCGGCCCGGATGTTGCTCCAAAGTGTTCCTATGGACTGACCTAACACAACCGGGTGGATAGGTCCACTGCTCAAAGCCCGTCCGTGCAAAGTCAAAGGGCTAGATCTCGTGGTCAAATGCTACAGGGTTAGGCGGGACGGGGGCCCTGGGGGGTAGCAGTGCCACCCGAGCGTCGCACCGGGCCCTCATACATGCGGGGTGGTGTGGTGGCATGTCCGAAGAGGCAGCACAC
>NC_041381.1:172946921-173020574 GCF_002162155.2 Triticum dicoccoides
GGCCCTGGGGGGTAGCAATGCCACCCGAGCATCGCACCGGGCCCTCATACATGCGGGGTGGTGTGGAGCCATGTCCGAAGAGGCGGCACGCGTCTCCGGGGTGTGCCCCCCCTCACGGACGGCGGCGCCGCCGGCACCTGGAGGGGGAAACGGACTCGTTGGGTCTACACGGAGGAGATGTTACCGTGGGTCTGGCCCGGATGTTGCTCCAAAGTGTTACTATGGGCTGACCTAACACAACCGATTGGATAGGTCCACTGCTCAAAGCCCGTCCGTGCAAAGTCAAAGGGCTAGATCCCGTGGTCAAACGCTACAGGGTTAGGCGGGACAGGGGCCCTGGAGGGGGTAGCAATGCCACCCGAGCATCGCACCGGGCCCTCATACATGCGGGGTGGTGTGGTGGCATGTCCGAAGAGGCGGCACGTGTCTCCGGTGTTTGGGCCCCTCCAAGTGACGGCGGCACTGCGTTGCGTGTAGGGGGGCACACCGCGGAGCCCCAAGACGGGCGTCTACGCATGCGTGAACACTTTCACATATGCTTCGGGACCCGTACGATGTTTCGGTGACATAGCTACACCCCGAATCCCCCCACCAACCAGAATTCCCTCCGTGTCGACCGTTTCCCCCCTCCGTGACACGGCGATAGCGACGTTCATAACGGGGGGCAATCGATATACAATCAGGGTATGCTTTTTTAGATAAGGCATAATTATCTTATGCAAAAACAAAAACTAAAATAAAGTAAAAATAAGAAAATAAAGTAAAAATAAAAAAATAAAATAATAGTATGCCGACGGCAAGATCTGTGCACACACGGAGGTGTAGTCCCACGGATCAATGATGTGGCATGGCACACGGATCGATGACGTGGCAGAGGGGCCTATGCCGACGGCTATACCGTAGGCATATCTTTGCCATAGGTAGTATAAAGCAAAGTTAAAAATAAAACTAAATAAATGTATGCCGAAGGCACCGCCGTCGGCATAGCTGCGCACTCGGATCGATCACGTGGCAGAGGGGTATGGGCCAGGTCTATGCGGACGGCTAAGCCGTCGGCATACCTCTGGCACAGATATGCCGACGGCCACCGTTACCACCCGTCGGCGTAGACTCAACGCCGTCAAACGGTCAGCGCTGACCTTGTAGCTGGGCCCGGGCTATGCCGACGGCTGCTCCTATGCCGACGGGCCCCGTAGGCGTATCTCGACCGGTCCCGGCGGCCTCGCCTATGCCGACGGCCACATCGGCATATATAGATTTATGCCGACGGCTTTTCTACGCCTACGGCCTGTCCTTGGCCGTCGGCATAGCTCCATTTATGCCGATGGGTGCCATCGGCATAGGTTTGGCCGTCGACAACCCATGTTTTTCTGGTAGTGCCTCCTTGTAGAGAAGTAACGTGTGCAGTCAATTTAGCTAAGGAAACTTATTTAACATGGTGCATGGACTCTTGGCAAGGGGTTCAGAAAACAAGAAGAAAATCAAGTACTTACTATAAGGCTAACTTGACTCGATCCAATTGGAGTTGTGCAATTGTTAGTTTACTTACCCAGCAATTCTCGCAAGCAATCAATCGATTCATGTACATGTGTATACGCCAGATCGATCAATCATCCTGCTTATCAGATAGCTTCGCAAACATATGCCCATCGCATGTATGCATGTTCTTGTTAATGCCAATCCATATCAATTGACGCCGGCAGCTGGTAGCAAAGCTTGCTCTTGTGCTAATCCAGATCAACCAACTTAGCCAGCAGCTTAGTTGTTTGCTCTGTATGTGTGTTTGCCAACGAAAAAATCGAACCAGCTGCTTGCTTACCTAGCTTTGTAGGCATGTGTCACCGTATACTATCATGTCTCCACCCGCAAAAACAAAAAGGTACACTATCATGTCACCGGAATGTCGGCTTGGAAGAAATCAAGCCATTGTGATACCCTGAATACATTGCCGGAAATCACTTGTCAAGTGTGATACACCAGAGCGAACTCGTACTCTGCGTTGACGCTGCTGGCGGCGTGCTTGAGGAACAACAACACAAATCCGGCATCCTGGGCTGCTGGCGTCTTCTCTCGTGAGGTGTGGCACCGCACCCTGGCTTGGTGCAAACTCACCGTCCACCCACCGGACGGCAACCTTACCCTCTATGATTGGTGGCGAGACGCTACAACCTCCGCCCCCTCGCTTCACAAAGCATTGGCATCGATCGTCCCTCTGGTCACTTGGGCCATTTGGAAACACCGCAATGCATGCATCTTTGATCATCGGCAACCCTCGATTAGCTGCCTATTCTCCTCCATCCAAGATGATGTGCGCGCCTGGGCAAATGCCGGCGCCAAAAGGCTACAAGCTGTAATTGACGCGATGTAATACTATGTAGTGGGGCTGAGCATCCCCTCTCCCCTGCTCTCGAGTGCCCCCGGTTAGCCTCTTAGTGTACGAACCACATCTTGCGACGGTTTGGTCCATCCGCCTGCCTCTGAAAATCCGGATCTTCATGTGGCAGTGGATTCGCGGTCGGATCCCGTCGGGCGTGGAGGTTCGCAAAGCGTAATGGTCTGGGCACTGGCCTTTGCCCGCTTTGCGCTTCCCCCGAAGACTCAAACCACATCTTCTTTTCCTGTGTGACTGCGCAATTCGTATGGAGCAGCTTCCGCTAGGTGGTGGGTGGAAATTGGTGCCACACCAATTTCCCCGACCTGTATACGGAGCTCCAGTCCTCCCCCTTGTCCTCTCACCACATTAGATAGCTTGAGATTGGGGTCATCGCTTGGACCCTCTGGACGATCTGTAATAAGCTTGGGATCCAGTGTGCTCCTCTACGACGGGCCGCCGCCGTCAACTGTCACCGCTCCATCTTTAGAACTGCTCTGATGCATCAATCTTGCTCGGTCCAGTTATCATCGACGCCACCATGGCGCCCAACGGCACCTCCTCCCTGCGCGCAAACAGCTAAGCACGTTGCGGTTGCCACTGATACACCTCAGCACCATCCTGCCAAGTACCACCAGCCGACACAGCTTGAAGTCTTTGGAAGATCTATCGTGCGTAGCACCTGCCGACCAGGCATGACAAAGCGTAGCACATGTCGGTCAGGCATGACTTGACATCTCCACCGAAACTCCGTGCAAGATGAAGCCGCTCCACCTCCAGCCTCTCTGAACGGGACGGGAGCACCCCAGGAAGACACGGCGAAGAGTTGAGCACCACAATCACCACGAGAGCCAGACCAGCCGACCGCGATGGCGAAGCGACACAACTAAAGAGAAAACCGCCGCCATCAGAAACGCCAAGAACGCGCTGCAGCTGTCCCACCTCCCCGCGGACCCAAAGCGGCGCCTTCAAAAAGGTGACGGAGCCGGGCACCACCGCCGCCCAGCAAAGTTGTGGGTTTTCACCCGGGTGCAGGGGGGCGAGGGGGAGGGAGCTGGATCTCGAAGCCACCTTCAAGAAGAAAACAGCGCCTGGAGCGCCGTCGGCGTCATGGCCGCCGCAGCCGGCCAAGAAATTACTCTGATCCAGAGCTCCCAACCCCATATCCGCACAGTCCGCCACCGGATCCGGCCGGACTGACGAGGAGGAAGCTGCAACACGGGGGCGCCGTCCTCAGATCTAGCAAAGGAGAGCAGCAGGGGATCCCTCCACGCGGCGCCCGCATCCACCGCCAACTCGCCGCCCGCGCGGCCAAGTAGACCCGGCCCTCAACTCCGGCGAGCGCCGCCCGCCGCCCACATGTCAGCAATCAACACAATCTGGTTGAACTTCTTCTCTTAGCAACTTGGCCAAAGCAAGCCACTTGGGCTTTTCATCCGATTCATGTACTTCTTCTTCCTAGATTAAATCACGAACCTCCTTACCCTACAGTTGTAGTCGCTCCAGAAGTTTGCTTGGATCTTCTCCATCGCCCCCTGTGAAAGAGAACCCTCGGTAGGGCTCGTTGTGACTTCTCCAACATGATCTTGATGTATCTTCCAGAAAACAAACCTAGCTAGGTCGTTCGAGTCACCAACCACAGTTGGAGAGTGACCAATCGAGGAAGGGGGGGGGAGAGGTATGATTAGGGCAAGGACATGAACAGACGTAAGCGACGACTAGCAAACATGCTTGTGCGTTGCAACGGGAAACATACTATCATACATTCCATATTCTTCATCTCTAGCGAACCTTTGTCATGATCCCCACTGGCCTCTCGTGAGAATTGTGGCATTTTAAACCTTGGTCGTGGTTCATGATTCTCCTCAGCTTTGCTTCTACATCAACGACCTCATGAAAAATGCCCCTATGTAATTGAACGATGAATTACATTTTCTAGTTTGAAAATTGCATATATATATATTTGAGAAATTATTGACCAATCAAAACCGTGAACCAAATTTAAAATTAAACACCTCACTTGAATGAGAGACCTCCTTCATAAATTTTTGCCCAAGTCAAATTTTGAAACCCGTTCCAAAATCAACGTTCTTAATTGAATAAGAGGCCTTACCCTAGGGACGGAGGGAGAAGTAGATTTCATTTGTGACCACACAAAATACATATCCTATGGCCAACAAACTACATGCATAATGGCATGGAATGTAAAACACACAGCAGATAAAGAAGAGCGACAAACACATGAAACCACACCTTGTAAACTTTGCAGAAAAACCACGTCACATCTTTCTTACACCGTAACTAAACGAATGACCCCGACCTGAGAAAGCGGTAGCATCAGATATGGCATATACATGAATTTCCATTAAGAATAAGCATTTAGTGTTTTGCCAAAACAGTATAAACAAAGACTATCTGAACGTGCCCTTGAATTTGAAATAAATCATCAAAACAATAGTTGTGCTGAAGTAATAATTATATGCCATCTAGCTTTCGTTCTCAGTTGCATTGGCCCCATCATTGGAATTGGGAGAAACATATTTTTTGACTACTTGGGCCCAGATGCATACAAAAATTCAAGACAAAAGGTTAGGCAGATGCAAATGAGGTTACAGTACATTAGGAAAATTGACTGCTACAACAGACCTGCTATTTTGAAACTAATGTTCAGGACTGTATATGCCAATATTTTCAGATCATGTGCAGCCTCTTCAAATTGCTAATCTCGTTGACATGATCTGTGAAAGAGTCCTGCAGGCACAAATTATTGATGCAGTAGTAAGCTAATCAAGTTTTGTCCAGCCCATGGATGCGTCGTCGACGTTGCCGCTGCTATTGCCGGCTTCCGAAGTATAGCAAAAGAATCTGCGTCATGTAAGTTGTGACTCGCACAATCTCGTCTCGCACAATCTTGCCGGGAAGCTTGGGAGCAGCATCGTGAGCCGCAGTGCGATGATAGTCTGCCTGATGGATAACCTCAGGGATGCAGTCGGGGTGCTTGTGACGTGCTCCATCTCCTACTCGTCAAAATCGCCACACTGCTCCTACGCCGACTGAGCGGAGGCAGAGGGGGAGGAGGAACACATCAACGAGCAGCAAGAAATCAAAATCGAAGCAGGCCGAATTGGCGGAGGGAGGCGGGCAGGCGCAGATCTCGCGGCCCAGCGGCTCACCATGTCCTGCGCTGCCGCCGCCTCGTCGTCCGGCTATCCGGGATGTCCAGGCTATCTACCGCGGGCTTCTCGGCCGGCGGTGCCGCTAGGGCCTTCCTCGGCTGGCGCCGGCCCCATGAGGGGATCTCTGGCGGCGCCTGCTCCTACTGACTGGCCCGCACGATGGACTACAGGTTCGCGAGAATGGCAGCCACCTTCAGCTCACGCTCATCGAACTCCTCCCGCGTGCGTCCGCTCACTGCCGACGCGGCCGCCTTGGATCTCGCCGAGCGAGCGAGGGATTGGGTGTAGCTCTGGGGGCGATGGAGAGTGCAGGGGAGGAGACAGAGGATTGCAAAAGTTCCCCCATGGTGAACTCCCAGAACAGGCCCATTATAGCATAAATTTATGAAAATAAGCGTATTGTGACGGTAAACCCACGGAGTCAATTCGTGCTTTATTATTAGGAAAAGATAAAGGAACTCGCAACGGCGCTATCCCAAGGACTAAGGGAATATTCATTCATGTTCTATTAGGTCATGCATTCAGCCTCCCAGTCGATTATTCCCATCTCACCTATATCTCTACCTCTCTCCATATGGCCCGCGACCAAAATGCCCTTTCGTTATTTCGTTTTCAGAACTTGTGTATGACGTATCGTGTGAACCTTTGTTGTTGCTTTATCCGTAGGCTGTCCCATAAAAAAACTATAGACCTGAGCGAAAGCATGTTTTTTTTTTTGCGGGTAGGTGAAAGCATGTTTCAACAGGGGGAAGTGGAAGCAGAGACAATGGCATCGAAGGAAGTGAAAAATGATAAGTTGCGTAAATTATTTTCCCAGTGTATTCAGGTAATCGAGAATTTATGTGTGCAAATTTGTATGAATAGTTGACATATTTACACCATTTTTGACCTACATCACATCATTCTCCTAATGATGTGACCGCGTTATCAAATGACAACTCATGTTTATGATTAGGAAACCTTAACCATCAAGTGACACGGTATTTGTTTATGTATCCACACATGTATTTAAGTTTTCGGTCAACACAATTCTAGTATGAATAATAAACCTTTATCATGATTAAGGAAATATAATAATAACCATTTTATTATTACCTCTAGGGCATACTTTCATCAGAAATCACCGCGACGTGACTAAAAGACCGTCTAAGTACGGGGTGTTCATCCTTCCGCCCAGATGAGCTTGATGATTTTCTTGCTAGCCCCCACGTTGACCATGACGCTCTTGTTCTTCAGCATCTCCTCCTGGGCACGCGTATCGCCATCCTTCAAATTTACAAGGATAAACTTTTAGTTCTACAGACATGCTGAATTGTGATTTACATCAATAGCGTGAATAGCAGCTAAGGATGTGTGTGTACATACACTGGTCACATCTGTTCCAATGAGTAAGTAAAGATTGCATAAATTGTATATGTAAAGAACATTGTATAAGTTGTATATGTAAAGAAAATTGTATAAGTTGAAAGGACAAGAGGACTCACAAGCATGGTGTATGCCTTAGGAAGCGAGAGAAGAGTGGGGTAGAGACTCGTGAAAGCAAGAGCAGCTTCTTCCGTCATTTCTGGCACCTAATTTACATGCAGGATAAATGAGCAAACTATTGCATGAAATGGACTACCCGACAAACTTTGGTGGGCGTGGCTATATTCACCCAGTTACCTGCATAAGCTGAAGGGCGAATATATCGCTCAGAGTGACCTTCTCAAGGTCAGAACACCTCTTCACAAACTCATCGTAGGTCAGGCAAAGTCGGGAGGTATCAGCACCATTAGTGAAGTTTGTGTTGTAGTAATCAACTAGAAGGGTTAGGCGCGCTTTGCTACGCCATTTAATTTGGTGGGATTCTTAAATTTATTTACTCACTCTATTTCAAAATATTACTTTTTTGAAAAGTCAAACCTCTTTAAGTTTGATCAAACTTGTAAAGAAATATATCAAAATTATAATATCAAATCAGTGTTATTAGATTCATCATGAAATGAATTTTCATTTTTTTTATTTAATATTATGGATGTCGATATTTTTGGCTCTAAACTTGGTCAAAGTTAAAGAAATTTGACTTTCCAAAAAATTAATAACCATTATATTTTGAAACTGATGGAATATTTAGTTTGGCCGATGGGCGAGATGATGGAGTTTGTTTTATGTTTATTTATAATGCGGTTATTTGGTGCATTTCGCAATGTGATTTTGTGTTATCCGCTAATCAACCCATATTTATGAGGGGATATTTTTTCATCGATGATTGCATGTACTATATCTGTGCTATAGTATCACATGGTGGCGCTCTTTTCTAGGTGATGGGAGTCTGCGAGCGGTTGATATGTTTTTATAGGCCGGTTGTTGCTAATTAATTTGAAAAATTGTTGGCCAGATCAAAATCGTAAACCAAATCCAAGATTTAATACCTCAATCGAATGAAAGGGGATTAAATTTAGGGAACATAGAGAATTAAAATAATTAAATAGGAGAGGTCCTTAAGAAATTGTTGACCCGGTCGAAATCGGATGACCCAATTCTAAATTGAAGCATCAATCAATTGCAAAGATTTAAAAATTAGGAAGCATAGTGTATTGTATAAAAAAATTAAATTAGGAAGCATAGTGTAATATAAATTTTGCAGTAGTCTATAATGTATAAGCTACAAAAATATAATGGCCATATTATCTATCTTACCATGTCTAACAAGGTTTGATTATGTGTCTCAAAGACTTCATACTTTTGTGGGGTTTTCGGGAAGGATAAGTTGTGGAACAACTCTGCAACTCTTCAAATGTTTTGCTAAACTCATAATTCAAACTTTATTCTTTATGATCCAATCATAAATACTTGATTCTCTTGTTACAATGATTTTTCACTTCATACTAACAATACTTTGAACGAAGTCAAAAGTCAAACTCCTTTCTCATTAAATAGATATACTCATGTATCTACTCAAATCATCGGTGGAATTTTTATGAAGGAAAATTAATCCACCACACACGGCTACACATAATGGACCATATACATCAACATGTACAATCCCCACTAAATTAGTCGTCCATTCTACTTTGGCCTATGAAAGGAGTTTTAGTCATCTTTTGAAAAAGGTCTCACAAGCGTCAATTTATTCAAAAACAAAATGACTTCATAAGTCCATCAACATGGAATTCCTTCATGTTTTCTTTTCCAATATGAACTAAAATAGCAGTTTCAAAAATTAAGTGAAATTCTTTAATTTTACGTCTTGCGATGTTTAGCATTTAGTCTTATAGATGTTTATTTTACCATCACGATTTATATTAAATGGTCCATCAATTATGGATCATGGTCATAGTTTGAACAATCTTATTTGTTCTCACATAAACCGGAACAAAATAACAACTTATTAAGTCCTTAAAATAAATCTTGAAGGTTTGGTTCGATGTGATAGTGAGCACAATAACACTTTATTGTCATGATCGTTTTCACATCTTTTACTAGTTCTTTTAGGCCCTTGTATTTCTTGCATTGCGTTGTTCTGTATGACAATTCATACCAACCAATCTGGTATCAAAATACCCAAAAATACTTTGTTAACTAGTAATACATCTATAACTTGTATATCATGCATATACCTGAGCTGAACTTTTCCAGTTTTTTCTTTTCTGCCATAAACTTTTGCAATTTTATTTTTCAGTATTCCCTTTCCTTTACAGAAGAATAATTCAACATCAAACAATGCCAGTCGAACTAGCACATTTTCCTTGGCGTGCTAGTCATATACTATCACCCATGGATTCATACTTTGAAGTTCATTAATACCATCATATAATTACCATTCTTCCAGATTACACTCTTAGCAATCTTCAGGCATAGTAAACAATTTTTACCTACACTTTTATTCAATCCCATCATAACAATTTGTGATGAAGCTACTATAACTCGAATGAAGGAATTTAGAGGATAATATTAGTGCCCAACTTCTTGGTTGATTCAAACGCCCAATGTCTTCAATTCTTGCATATATTCAAAAATATAAGCACACATTATCACATTATATTACACTCAGTTATGTTGCCACAAACAGGGTTCTAGATATCAATATATCCTTCACTCCTTGCATGTTTCTGAAAACAACTCTTTTCAGCTCCTAAATTACCTTGATCCTTAAAACATTCTTATAAAGATCAGGTATTATGGAAGCAAGTATGACTCTAGATACTAAGTTGGAAACATTTGCTCTTTAGATTAATCAAAATTAATCACATGGAGCTAGGTAGGTTTTACCAAAAAAGTCTACAGTAGGACTCAATTTTATATTTCACTAATACGGTACCGGTCAAAAATGGTTTTTGCCAGATCATAACAGTTTGTATCTCAATCAACAATCTAAGTGTAAGATAGTTCGTGGATGCCAATGACTACAACACATTATGCAAATTCACTTTGATTGGTGGTTCATGATAAATTTATTTCAAGTTAATTCAAAAATTACCACATGAACTCCCACTCAAAAACAACATCCCTCTAGTCGTTTTAGTGATTACACAAACCAAATTCACTACACCAAAACCGATCATCACATGAGATGGTGTAGCTGCAAAGGCGAACATCGACATGTTCATCATTGCGAGCCGCGAGCCCCCACCTCTTTATATATGTGCAGGTGACAGGGGCCCGTCAATCATAGTGGGTTGAGCGCCCCCGATCAGGGCGCGGATCTATGGGCCTGGTGGGCCGTTGGGCCCACACGGTGGAGATCATCCTAACACACCCCGCCAAAGAAGAGGGAGTACTATTCCTGGACCATCTTTGCCTTGACATCACACACGGTGTCCAATGGGTAGACCCTCAGGGGATCGTGCTGCCGGTGGGGTTTGTTAGGATGATCTCCATCGTGTGGGCCCAACGGCCCATCGGGCCCTTAGATCCGCGCCCTGATCGGGGGCGCTCAACCCACTATGGTTGACGGGTCCCTGTCACCTGCACATATATAAAGAGGTGGGGGCTGGCAGCTCGCAACACGAGGTTTGCCGCCGCCACTGTTCCCCACTCCTAACCCTAGTCCAATCGAGAGGGAGGCGCTGAAGCGATGGGAAGCCCACTGACACCACGACTACCTCACAATCGCCCTTTACACGACCGTCAGTACCCTTGCGCAGACCTTTGATACGTCTTCAACGTATCTATAATTTTTGATTGTTCCATGCTATTATATTACCCCTTTTGGATGTTTATGGGCTTTATTTTACACATTTATATCATTTTTGGGACTAACCTACTAACCGGAGGCCCAGCCCGTATTGCTATTTTTTTTGCCTATTTCAGTATTTCGAAGAAAAGGAATATCAAACGGATTCCAAACGGAATGAAACCTTCGGGAGCGTGATTTTTGGAATGAACGTGATCTAGAGGACTTGGAGTGCAAGTCAAGAAGCATTCGAAGCGGCCACGAGAGGGTAGGGCGCGCCCACCCCTACAGGGTGCGCCCCCTGTCTCGTGGGCCACTCAGGCGGCCACCGACGTACTTCTTCCTCCTATATAAGCCTACGTACCCCGAAAACATCCAGGGATCCAACGAAACACAATTTCCACCGCCGTAACCTTCTGTATCTGCGAGATCCCATCTTAGAGCCTTCGTCGGTGCTCTGCCGGAGGGGGAATCGACCATGAAGGGCTTCTACATCAACACCATAGCCCCTCCGATGAGTTGTGAGTAGTTTACCACAGACCTTCGGGTCCATAGTTATTAGCTAGATGGCTTCTTATCTCTTTTTGGATCTCAATACAATGTTCTCCCCCTCTCTTGTGGAGATCTATTCGATGTAAACTCTTTTTGCGGCGTGTTTGTCGAGATCCGATGAATAGTGGGTTTATGATCAAGTTTATCTATGAGAAATATTTGAATCTCCTTTGAATTCTTTTATGTATGATTGAGTTATCTTTGCAAGTCTCTTCGAATTATCAGTTTGATTTGGCCTACTAGACTGATCTTTCTTGCCATGGGAGAAGTTCTTAGCTTTGGGTTCAATCTTGCGGTGTCCTTACCCAGTGACAGAAATGGTTGCAAGGCACGTATTGTATTGTTGCCATCGAGGATAAAAAGATGGGGTTTATATCATATTGCATGAGTTTATCCCTCTACATCATGTCATCTTGCTTAATGTGTTACTATGTTTTTTAGGAACTTAATACTCTAGATGCATGCTGGATAGCGGTCGATGCGTGGAGTAATAGTAGTATATGCAGGCAGGAGTCAGTCTACTTGTCACGGACATGATTCCTATATACATGATCATGCCTAGATAATCTCATAATTATTCGCTTTTCTATCAATTGCTCGACAGTAATTTGTTCACCCACCGTAATACTTATGCTATCTTGAGAGAAGCCACTAGTGAAACCTATGGCCCCCAGGTCTATCTTTTATCATAGAAGTTTTCAATCTACTTTTATTTGCATCTTTACTTTTTGCATCTATCTTATAAAATACCAAAAATATATTTATCTTATTATACTATCTCTATTAGATCTCACTTTTGCAAGTGGCCGTGAAGGGATTGACAACCCCTTTATTGCGTTGGTTGCGAGTTCTTTGTTTGTTTGTGTAGGTGCGTGGGACTTTTGAGGAGCCTCCTACTGGATTGATACCTTGGTTCTCAAAAACTGAGGGAAATACTTACGATACTATTGTTGCATCACCCTTTCCTCTTCAAGGAAAACCAACGCAAGCTCAAGACGTAGAAACCTTCACCGACGAACCAGCGATGGCCGGAAGGCTAAGGTACACACCCGAGTACAAATTATATCCCACGGATCTACTCCTAGTCGATCTAGTAAGTCTATCAATGGTATCAGAGCAGATTGGGTTAGATTTTTCTGGTTGAGAAGAATTCATAGAAAGTTATTCCCTCCCTTGGAACCCTAGAACAGAGAAAAGAAAATTTCCACCGGAGAAGGGCCTTGGGCTCGTTGGCAAAGATGCGACGCTGCAAGGCCGCGCCGTCCCTCTCAATTCAGATGCGCATCGGCAAGCCGAGGGATCTGAAAGAAGGACACAACCCTATAAAGGGCAAAGGAGGCACCGCAGCCACGCCGTTCGATGGTGGCACGCTTCCGCTAAGGGAAACGCGTCACCGGCGAGGGGAGGCAATGGCTCCACGGACAGTCGTCGTCGTGCACAGGGGAGTAGAGGTGGGCTTGGCTTACGCTCTCTCTCTCTCTCTCTCTCTCTCTCTCTCTCTCCGCGGCACGGTGGACAGATGCACGAAAAAGAAGGGTGATATGTCTCCAACATATCTATAATTTTTGATTGTTCCATGCTATTATATTACCCGTGTTGGATGTTTATGGGCTTTACTCTACACTTTTATATCATTTTTGGGACTAACCTACTAACCGGAGGCCCAGCCCGAATTGCTGTTTTTTTTTGCCTATTTCAGTGTTTCGAAGAAAAGAATATCAAACGGAGTCCAAACGGAATGAAACTTTCAGGAGCCATCTTTTTGGAACAAACGTGATCCAGAGGACTTGGAGTGGAAGTCAAGAAACCAGGGAGGCGGCTACGAGGGTGCCCGGCGCGCCCCCTACAGGTGGGCGCGCCCCCCACCCTCGTGGGCCCCTCGAGCGTCCAACGACCTGCTTCTTCCTCCTATATATACTCATGTACCCCGAAAACATCATAAGCGACCACGAAAACCTAATTCCACCGCCGTAACCTTCTGTATCCGCGAGATCCCATCTTGGAGCCTTCGCCGGCGCTGCGCCGGAGGGGGAATCTACCACGGAGGGCCTCTACATCATCAACACCATGGCCTCTCCGATGAGTTGTGAGTAGTTTACCACAGACCTTCGGGTCCATAGTTATTATCTAGCTAATAACTATGGACCCGAAGGTCTGTGGTAAACTACTCACAACTCATCGGAGGGGCTATGGTGTTGATGTAGAAGCCCTCCATGGTCGATTCCCCCTCCGGCGGAGCGCCGGCGAAGGCTCCAAGATGGATCTCGCGGATACAGAAGGTTACGACGGTGGAAATTGTTTTTCGTTGGCTCCCTGGATGTTTTCGGGGTACGTGGGTATATATAGGAGGAAGAAGTAGGCCGGTGGCCGCCCAAGGGGCCCGTAGGATAGGGGGCATGCCCTGTAGGGGTGGGCATGCCCTCCACCCTCGTGGATGCCTCGGCTGCTTCTTGGCTTGCACTCCAAGTCCTCTGGATCACGTTTGTTCCAAAAATCACGCCCCCGAAGGTTTCATTCCGTTTGGACTCCGTTTGATATTCCTTTTCTTCGAAATACTGAAATAGGCAAAAAAACAGCAATACGGGCTGGGCCTCCGGTTAGTAGGTTAGTGCCAAAAATGATATAAATGTGTAAAATAAAGCCCATAAACATCCAAAAGGGGTAATATAATAGCATGGAACAATCAAAAATTATAGATACATTGGAGACGTATCAAGAGGCAACCCAGTTTTATTTTTGTTTTTTGTTTTTGCTTCTGTTTAGTAATAAATTTTTCATCTACCTTTGGTTTAGATGTGTTTTTATGTTTTAATTAGTGTTTGTGCCAAGTAGAACCTATAGGATAACCTATGGTAATAGTTAATTTGATTCTGCTGAAAAACAGAAACTTTGCGCGCATGAAAATAATTTTAGTAATTCACAGAAACGTGCTTTTGCATTTATTATTTTTGATGTAAATCAATAGACAAATTGCCCAGGACTTCCTATTTTGGTAGGATTTTTAGAGTTCCAGAAGTATTCGAGAGTTACAGATTGCTACAGACTGTTCTGTTTTTGACAGATTCTGTTTTTTGTGTGTTGTTTGCTTATTTTGATGCATCTATGGCTAGTATGTAAGGTATGAACCATAGAGAAGCTGGAATACAGTAGGTTTAACACCAATATAAATAAAAATGAGTTCATTACAGTACCTTATGTGGTGGTTTTTCTTTCTTGCACTAACGGAGCTTATGATATTTCCTGTTGAGTTTTGTGTTGTGAAGTTTTCAAGTTTTGGGTAAAGATTTGATGGACTATGGAATAAGGAGTGGCAAGAGCCTAAGCTTGGGGATGCCCATGGAACCCCAAGATATTCAAGGATAACCAAAATCCTAAGCTTGGGGATGCCCCGGAAGGCATCCCCTCTTTCATCTTCGTCTATCGGTAACTTTACTTGGAGCTATATTTTTATTTGCACATGATATGTGTTTTGATTGGAGCGTCTTGTATGATATTAGTCTTTGCTTTTTAGTTTTCCACAATCATCCTTGCTGTACACACCTTTTGGGAGAAGCCCACTTGATTAGAATTTATTAGAACACTCTATGTGCTTCACTTATATCTTTTGAGCTAGATAGTTTTTGCTCTAGTGCTTCACTTATATCTTTTAGAGCACAGCGGTGGCTTAATTTTGAAGAAATTGTTGATCTCTCATGCTTCACTTATATTATTTTGAGAGTCTCTTAGAACAGCATGGTATTTGCTATGGTTTTAAATTTGGTCCTACAATGATGAGCATCCAAGTTGAGTATAATAAAAACTATCATAGAAAGTGCATTAAACACTAGGATCAATTTGATGCTTGATAATCATTTTGAAATATAAAGGTGGTAATGTTAGAGTCATGCTAGTTGGGTAATTATGAAATTGAGAAATACTTTTGTTGAAGTTGGCAAGTCCCGTTGCATGCACGTATGGTAAAAGTTATGTGACAAATTTGTTGCATGGGATGCTCTTTTAATTGTCTTCCTTATGAGTGGAGGTCGGGATCGCGCGATGGTTAACTCCTACCAACCTTTCCCTAGGAGCATGCGTAGTAGTACTTTGCTTTGAGGGCAAGTAGACTTTTGCAATAAGTATATGAGTTCTTTATGACTAATGTGAATCCATGGATATACGCACACTCACCCTTCCACTTTGCTAGCCTCTATTATGCTGCGCAACTTTCGCCGGTATCATGCACCCATTATTTACCTTCCTCAAAACAGCCACCATACCTACCTATTATGGCATTTCCGTAGCCATTCCAAGATATATTGCCATGCAACTTTCCACCGTTCCGTTTATTATGACACGTTTCATCATTGTCATATTGCTCTTTGCATGATCATGTAGTTGACATTGTATTTGTGGCAAGGCCACTGTCAGTGTCAAAACCGGCGAATCTCGGGTAGGGGGTCCCGAACTGTGTGTCTAGGCGGATGGTAACAGGAGACAAGGGACACGAT
This sequence comes from Triticum dicoccoides, assembly GCF_002162155.2. Lineage (NCBI taxonomy): Eukaryota > Viridiplantae > Streptophyta > Magnoliopsida > Poales > Poaceae > Triticum > Triticum dicoccoides. The sequence continues at coordinate 172,962,663 of NC_041381.1, forward strand.
ATTTTTACCCAGGTTCGGGCCCTCTCGATGGAGGTAAAACCCTACTCCTGCTTGATTAATATTGATAATATGGGTAGTACAAGAGTAGATCTACCACGAGATCAAAGAAGCTAAACCCTAGAAGCTAGCCTATGGTATGATTGTTGTTCGTCCTATGGACTAAAACCCTCCAGTTTATATAGACACCGGAGAGGGCTAGGGTTACACATAATCGGTTACAATGGTAGGAGATCTACATATCCGTATCGCCAAGCTTGCCTTCCACGCCAAGGAAAGTCCCATCCGGACACGGGACGAAGTCTTCAATCTTGTATCTTCATAGTCTAGGAGTCCGGCCAAAGATGATAGTTCGGCTATCCGGACACCCCCTAGTCCAGGACTCCCTCAATAGCCCCTGAACCAGGCTTCAATGACGATGAGTCCGGCGCGCATATTGTCTTAGGCATTGCAAGGCGGGTTCCTCCTCCAAATACTTCATAGAAGATTTTTGAACACAAGGATAGTGTCCGGCTCTGCAAAATAAGTTCCACATACCACCGTAGAGGGAACAATATTTACACAAATTCAATCTGCTGACGTATTTCGTGGCGTGACATCACACCACGGCCAAGCCTTTATTCGAGTCGTTTTTACTATTCCACCTCAGCGCGTTTAGCGAATCGGTTTCCTTGGCACGTCTTGTCAAAGCAGACATCGTGTCCCCTTATTCCGGGATTCTCATCAATACAGGCGTGGGTAACCCAACCGCGCCATTGATTATGGCGCTTGGGAGATAAGCGAGTTTTACCAGGCTGGTGGGGACGCATAGTTTCGTCCGTCCATATAAGGGGATAAGGATCCACCTTTTTACCTACGCCTTCTTCCTCCTTTGCTTATCCATTTCCGCGCACTCGAGCTCCAGCGCCCAAGTCCGCACATCTTGCCTCAACCTTCCCCAGCCATGTCCGGAGCGGGAGGCAAGTGGATGGCCTCCTCCGTCACGGAGGGGCACATAAAAAAGTTGAGGAAAACCGGATACCTGCACAACGATATTGCGCACCGGCTTCCAGACGAGGGGCAGCTCGTCCCCACCCCCAGGCCCCATGAATGGGTGGTGTTCCTTCCCCATTTCCTCCGCGGACTGGGCTTCCCACTCCACCCATTTGTCCGGGGACTGATGTTCTACTACGGCCTGGATTTCCATGATCTGGCCCCGAATTTCATCCTCAACATCTCAGCGTTTATCGTTGTGTGCGAGGCCTTCCTCCGCATCAAGCCCCACTTTGGCTTATGGCTAAAGACCTTCAATGTCAAGCCGAAGGTAGTGGGCGGCCGGCTGGGGGAGTGCGGAGGCGCCATGGTGGGCAAGATGCCCAACGTCATATGGCTCGAGGGCTCCTTCGTGGAAACCATCAAAGGGTGGCAATCGGGGTGGTTCTACATCACCGAGCCGCGTGACCCTGAATGGGCAGCAACCCCCGAATTTAGGTCCGGCATCCCCACACTGCTCACCTCCTGGAAAGAGAAGGGCCTGACATGGGGTGACTTGGAAGAGCTGACCGGACTCCAAACCTGCATCCAAAACCTTGTGAACAAGAAGATCAAGCTCGTCAACGTGGTCCAGGTCATGCTCGTCCGCCGGATCCTCCCGTGCCAACAACGGGCCTTCAACTTGTGGGAGTTTGATCCGGCACAGCACCAAACCTTGAGCAGGCTCTTCGACACTACGTACGAAGATGCCTGGAAGGTGCTGTTCAAGGGCGCCGAGGCTCCCGCATCCGCTACCGAAGATCGCAGATTCAGCTCGCAGCATCAAGCCGGCGAGGTAAGCTATTTTACCCTTTAAAGGAAGCTTATTTTCCATAGTTTGACTCTATGCAGGATCTAAACTCCCTTACCTTTGACAGGCCTGGCAGAAGAAGTCCGGGCAGGTTAACTGTCCGTCTCCCTTGCCAGAAGACCCAGCGGACGCCCAGATAATGGGGCTGCTTGCTCCGGCGCCTTACGTGGTGCCGGAGAAGAAGGCCAAGAAGAAGGCCACGGGAACCCGAAAGAGTTCCTGGCATCAGGTGTTATCGGACTCATCGTCCAATGACTCCGAGGCGGACTCCTCCCGTGAAGACAAGGAGGAGAAAATGAGGCTTCTCCCCCAGCGGGGGGAGAGAAGAAAAGGAAGGCCTCCCCAACTAGGGTGGCCGGAGGGTCCAAGAAGGGAAGGACCCTTCCTCCGGACTGTTCCACCAACGCTGACGACGGTGAAGAGGAGTGGCCCTCGAGGGACAAGCCCCTTGCAAGATCGTAAGTGTCTGGATTCCAGAATAACTCATGATTTTTCCTTTGTCACGTAGTGTCTTCTAACGCTAAATACAATCATGTAGCCCACCCAAGGACGAGCTCCCTGCTTCGTCGAGCGGCTCCCTGGATTCGTCAGATGTGAATAGCACTTCACTTCCGACCGCCTCCTCCCCCCATGACGCAGACGCCGCCGCGGTGGAGTCCCAAAAGGGGCCCAGCCAGGAGGAGGAGGTCCCGGAGGTGCCACAAGGCAACCTCCCAGACTTTGGGCACGAGGGGGATCAACCCCCAAAGGGTTCTGAGTTCGGCCTTGGGCTGGACTCCGCACCAGAACGTTTAGAGGCTCCGGAGTCCAGTGGGCGGCCCCTTCGTAAGAAGGGTGAGACTGCGACACCGGTGACCTTCGTCCAGCTGGAGGACCGGATAATTTGCTGGAGGCGCTCAATGGCGCCTCCATCGACGAGGAGCACCACACTGTTATGAGTGCGATGATTCAGAAAGTTCAGTCCGCCAGGGGCGGGCTAACTGAAGCCTGTACCAGCCTTCTATCAGGCTTTGAGGTAAGTTTTTAAGATATGTAAGAATATTACCGCATAGACAGTAGCCCCTGATGCTCAATTTGGTGTTCGGAAAGAAAAGCCGAACTGAGGATCTAAAAAGATATAAGCAGGAGTCTAACATAAGCATGTCAATATGGGAATGCAGGCTGCGCTGCTGACCTCTACCGCACTGACTGCAGAGGTTAATGCATTGAAGCAGAGCCTCGAGCGGTCCGAGAACGAGCTCGGCCGTGCCAAGAAGCAGCTCGAGGACAAGGAAGGTAAGTGATACCTTATTAAAGTAATACCTTATAAAAAGGATTTGGTTGCAAGAAATGATAGGAATAACATGAGTATTGCAGGGGCCACGAATGAGGTGGCGACCCTGAAGGAGGCGGTGTCCAAGGCCGAAAAAAGTGCGGCTGCGGAGCGCACCGAGCGAGAGAAGCAGGAGGCACGGGTGGCGGAGGTGCGGCAAGAGCTCCAGGCTTTCATGGAAAAACACGAAAGTTTGGAGCGTGACTCGAAGACTCGAGAGTCCGAGCTCGCCTTGGCTCTTCAGAGTGCCAAAGCCGCTAAGGCCGAGGCCCAGAAGGCCCTCTAGGAGATTGAGGCGATAAAAAAGATAGTGGCGGGTAAGGCATTCTTCATGCAAAGCAAGCATGTAAAAGTGAATTATCTATTACTTACCCGAATTCGGAGCTCTCCAGGAGCGTTCACAGATCTGCCCCATAGTGTGTCCGATGCTGCCGCGTTCTACCGAGCCGAGGAGGGGAGCTCGACGGAAAAGGTAGTCTGGTCTCAATATGTTGAGGCCGGACATTCGGTGCCCCTGAGCGACCAGCTGAAGCAGCTGGTCGAGCTCCTCAAGGTGGCCGAACAGGCCATGAAGGGCCTCATAGTTCGGCTGTGGCCTAAAGAAGCCATGCTTGGCAGCTACTTCGGTCTGGTGCGGCGGCTGGTGGACGCCTGTCCATGGATTGAAGTCATCAAGCATTCTGTCTGTATTGAAGGTGCCCATCGGGCCCTTGCCCGTGCTAAAGTGCACTGGGGCAAGATGCACGCCGAGAAGCTTGTGACAGACGCGCCACCGCCGGGCAAGGAGTATCGCACGCCCGAGATGTACTATAAGGGTGTCCTGAAGGGTGCCCGCCTTATAGCGGGTGAATGCTCCAAAGATATAATTTTTGAGTAGACTCGCATTTGTTATCCTGTACGCTGAAAACTTTGTTCATATGCGCCAAGCAACACTTGTTAATTTAAAATATTACCTTCTGTGCGGCCATTTATCAAATTTGAGAGATGGCAAGTCGTTGGCTTCACCCCCATGCCACGAGTGCTGGGGTGTTCGGGATAAACTTGAGCGCTCTTGTTCCCATTTTTGCGTCCTTCGAGGGAGGCACTCAACACAACGAATGAGGCAACCGGACTTATAATGCTTGAACACTCCCACTTAGCCATAGAATTCTATAATTTTAAATTTCGGCGAAGCCCCTAGTGTTCGGAAGACCGAATTCGGGGTGCTATCCACGCCTGGGCTGGACAAAGCCGACTCCTCGCTCTAAGCGGCATAAGTCTTTAGGGACTCGAAAAAACCTCTCGAACAGCGAGCGGCTCTCGCCCTATCATGACGGTCAGTTTTAGCTTTCCCCACTGAGGTGCTCAACCCAGCTCAACCGGGGCACAATCGCAGTGGTTCTCCCAGCGCTACCTTAGCCGATATAACAGAACGTAAGGTACCAAAACATGGGAGCCGGGCAAACCCAACTATTAATCCAAGACATGATTCGGAGCCGATGCATATAATGCTATAAGTTCGGGGTGCCGCACTTGTTAAAGTGTTCGGACTTATCACACCATATTTTGGGGTACCTAAGCCCCTGGTGTATTTGGCCGTACCAAAGTGTATGGATGCAACATGTCATAAGTGAACATATATAGATTGAAAAAGGAATGCAATAATAGGCAAAAGGCGATGCATTGCTTATAAATAATACTGCAATGAAAGCAGAACGATACAAATAGTGCGATAAGCAAGGGATGGGACTATTTAACATGTCCCCCTCCAGGGGTAGGCTGTGGGATGGTATGTAAAACAGGTATACTGCTCGTAATAGAGACCACCTGGATACTCGACGTAGCTTTTCTGCTTCCCTGGCTGTTGCATCGTGAGTTCGGCAATTCTACTGCCGGACAGGGCTTCTGGAAAACGGAGTCCTGCTAATAAGAAAAAAATAATAATGACACAATTGGGAGCCCCTGGTGCGGTTGAGCCGCTCTCTGGGCATGCCGTGGTCGTGCCCCTACCCCTATGCCCATGGTATCTCCAGAGCGTAGTTATGTACGCGTGGTACTGGTCTCGCGATTTCGCGAGGGCTGGGGTTTGGGATACATTGCTACGCGTGCTCGGAACGTGCCAGGTGGTCTTGTTATAGGTACTCCGGGCGCGCTTGACGGTGTCCGGCCGCTTAACAGCCGGACTCGAGAGTTGCCTTAAGAGGCTGCTTTGTCCTTCCGCCACGAGAGCCGCTGTATGCTCCTCCGTTCGGAGAGAGCGTTCGGTGTTTCCGTTGACCGTAATGACTCCTCGAGGGCCTGACATCTTGAGCTTGAGGTATGCATAGTGCGGCACCGCATTGAACTTTGCAAATGCGGTTCGTCTGAGCAGTGCATGATAGCCGCTGCGGAACGGGACTATGTCGAAGATTAACTCCTCGCTTCGGAAGTTATCCGGGGATCCGAAGACCACTTCAAGTGTAACTGAGCCTGTACAGTTGGCCTCTACACCTGGTATGACGCCTTTGAAGGTCGTCTTTGTGGGTTTAATCCTTGAGGGGTCTATGCCCATCTTGCGCACTGTATCCTGATAAAGCAGGTTCAGGCTGCTGCCGCCGTCCATCAGAACTCTAGTGCGGTGAAATCCGTCGACGATTGGGTCTAGAACCAATGCGGCGAATCCGCCATGGCGGGTGCTAGTGGGGTGGTCCCTTCGATCAAAAGTGATCGGGCAGGAGGACCACGGATTGAACTTTGGGGCGACTGGCTCCATCGCATATACGTCCCTGAGTGCACGCTTCCGCTCCCATTTGGGTATGTGGGTTGCGTATATCATGTTCACCGTCCGCACTTGTGGGGGGAAACCCTTCTGTCCTCTATTGTTCGGCGGCCGGGTATCCTCCTCATCATCGCTATGCAGCCCCTTGTCATTGTTTTCGGCAGTTAACTTGCCTGCCTGCTTGAACACCCAACAATCCCTGTTGGTGTGATTGGCTGGCTTTTCGGGGGTGCCGTGTATCTGGCACGAGCGATCGAGTATTCGGTCCAAATTGGATGGGCCCGGAGTATTTCTTTTAAATGGCTTTTTTCGCTGACCAGGTTTAGAGCCTCTGAATCCGGCATTGACTGCCATATCCTCAGTATTGTCGCCATTAATGCGGCGCTTGTGCTTGTTGCGACGCGACCAGCCGTTGGTGTCCTTGGTATCCGAATTACCAAGGCTTTTGGTCAGGTTGTTACTACGAGCTAGCCAGCTATCTTCTCCCGCGCAGAAGCGGGTCATGCGTGTTGTGAGGGCTACCATGGATTTCGACTTTTCCTGTCCTAGGTGCCGGGCAAGCCACTCGTCACGGATGTTGTGTTTGAAGGCTACAAGGGCCTCTGCATCCGAACAGTCGACGATTTGATTTTTCTTGGTTAGGAACTGTATCCAAAATTGTCTGGCCGATTCATCTGGCTGCTGAATTATGTGGCTTAGGTCATCAGCGTCTGGTGGTCGCACATATGTGCCCTGGAAGTTATCAAGGAATGCGGCTTCCAGGTCTTCCCAACAACCAATTGATTCTGCTGGCAAGCTGTTGAGCCAATGCCGAGCTGGTCCTTTAAGCTTGAGTGGGAGGTATTTGATGGCGTGTAGATCATCACCGCGGGCCATGTGGATGTGAAGGAGATAGTCCTCGATCCAAACCGCAGGATCTGTTGTGCTGTCGTATGATTCAATGTTTACGGGTTTGAAACCCTCGGGGATTTGATGATCCATTACTTCGTCTGTGAAGCATAGTGGGTGTGTGGCGCCTCTGTATTGGGCTATATCACGGCGCAGCTCAAATGAGCTTTGTCTGCTGTGTTCGGCCCGGCCAGAATTGTTGTATCCGGCGTGACGGTTATCATCACGTATCGTGGGGCACCCACGCGATCTGTAGATCGATCTTGTTTGCCTTGCCTTGTCCTCGAGTATATCCCGCGGGTCTGGCGCATTTTCCCGTGCCTTGGTATTTTTTGAGCGGCGCCGGGGTGCGGCTTGAGTGTAGGGCCGAGAGGCCGCTCTATCGCGGCCATGAGGTGGCCGGTCGGCCATATTATGCGCTGGTGATGTAGGTTTAGGTGCTTCCTCCTCTAATCGGGGTAGCAGCCTGCATTTTGGGTAGCTCTTGGAGGGGCGTTCGAGTTCATACTCTTCGGCCACAAGAACTTCAGTCCATCTGTCGGCTAGCAAGTCTTGGTCAGTTCTAAGTTGTTGCTGCTTTTTCTTGAGGCTGCTTGCCGTGGCCATAAGCCTGCGTTTGAAACGCTCTTCTTCGACGGGATCCTCAGGCACGACAAATTCGTCGTCGTCGAGGCTTGCCTCGTCTTCGGAGGGAGGCATATAATTATTGTCCTCTACCTCTCTGTCTGCCGCTCTCTCATGAGGGCTGGCTTCTCCATCCTCCGGCGCTGAATCCTGCTGGAGGGGGTTGTCTTCGGCACTGTCCGGGGTGTTATTGTCTCTGGTGCCGGAATCTCCATTTTTGCTGTGGCGGGATTTAGAGCGGCGCCGCTGACGCCGGCGCTTAGGCTGTTTCTTGGAGGGGTCGTCCTCCGTTGTTCCATCGCCATTCCCATCCTTTGGGATGTCCACCATGTAAATGTTGTATGACGAGGTGGCCTTCCAGTGCCCTGTTGGCGCTGGTTCTTGGTCGTCTCCTGCATCGTCGTCCATACCGTCGATGTCTTCGGTGTCGAAGTCTAGCATGTCGGTTAAGTCATCGACAGTGGCTATGAAGTGGGTGGTGGGTGGGCTTTGAATTTCTTCGTCGTCTGCGTCCCAACCGTCCTGACCATAGTCCGGCCAGGGCTCTCCTGATAAAGAGAGAGACTTTAGTGAATTCAGGATGTCGCCAAAGGGCGAGTGCTGAAAGATGTCCGCAGCGGTGAACTCCATGATCGGCGCCCAATCGGATTTGATTGGCAGGGGCGCGGAAGGTTCGGAGTCCGGAGAGGAGTCCGGCACCTCGGAGTCACGGGCTTTGCAAAGGACAGGGATGGTGTTCGGCTCAATCGCCATAGAGATCATAGCCCCCGAGGCGGTGTCCAGCCACCCATCCTCGATCGGCAAAGTCGGCTCCGAGCTAAGGGTCGGAGCGGACACTTGTGCGGCCTCCAGGGCACTGTCCGGTAGCAGAGCTAGATCATGCCCATCGTGACAATGCGGCGCGCTTGGCTGTGGCTCGAACCCGTCAAAGATCAAGTCTCCGTGGACATCAGTCGTATAGTTCAAACTTCCAAATCTGACCTGATGGCCAGGGGCATAGCTTTCAATCTGCTCCAGATGGCCTAGCGAGTTGACCCGAAGTGCAAAGCCGCCGAATACGAAGATCTGTCCGGGGAGAAAAGTCTCACCCTGGACCGCGTCGTTCTTGACGATCGAAGGAGCCATCGGGCCTAAAGGTGACGACACAGAGGAACTCTCAATGAAAGCACCAATGTCGGTGTCAAAACCGGTGGATCTCGGGTAGGGGGTCCTGAACTATGCGTCTAGGCGGATGGTAACAGGAGACAAGGGACACGATATTTTTACCCAGGTTCGGGCCCTCTTGATGGAGGTAAAACCCTACTCCTACTTGATTAATATTGATGATATGGGTAGTACAAGAGTAGATCTACCACGAGATCAAAGAGGCTAAACCCTAGAAGCTAGCCTATGGTATGATTATTGTTCGTCCTATGGACTAATACCCTCCGGTTTATATAGACACCGGAGAGGGCTAGGGTTACACAGAGTCGGTTACAATGGTAGGAGATCTACATATCCGTATCGCCAAGCTTGCCTTCCACGCCAAGGAAAGTCCCATCCGGATACAGGACGAAGTCTTCAATCTTGTATCTTCATAGTCTAGGAGTCCGGCCAAAGATGATAGTTCGGCTCTCCGGACACCCCCTAGTCCAGGACTCCCTTAGCCACCTTCACAATTTTTCATACATGTCACTCTTGATTCATTGCATATCCCGGTACACCGCCGGAGGCATTCATATAGAGTCATATTTTGTTCTAAGTGTTGAGTTGTAATTCTTGAGTTGTAAATCAATAAAAGTGTGATGATCTTCATTATTAGAGCATCGTCCCAAGTGAGGAAAGGATGATGAGGACTATGATTCCCCCACAAGTCGGGATGAGACTTCGGACTTTAAAATAAAAGAGGCCAAAGAGCCCACCAAATAAAAAAAGAGAAAGGCCAAATAAAAAAAGAGAAAGGCCAAATAAAAAATAAAAAAAGAGAGAAAAAGAGAGAAGGGACAATGCTACTATCTTTTTTCCACACTTGTGCTTCAAAGTAGCACCATGATCTTCATGATAGAGAGTCTCCTGTGTTGTCACTTTCATATACTAGTGGGAATATTTCATTATAGAACTTGTCTTGTATATTCCAATGACGGGCTTCCTCAAAATGCCCTAGGTCTTCGTGAGCAAGCGAGTTGGATGCACACCCACTTAGTTTCTTTTGTTGAGCTTTCATACATTTATAGCTCTAGTGCATCCGTTGCATGGCAATCCTTACTCACACACATTGATATCTATTGATGGGAATCTCCATAGCCTGTTGATATGCCTAGTTGATGTGAGACTATCTTCTCCCTTTTTGTCTTCACAACCACCACCATATACCACATATAGTGCTATGTCCATGGCTTGCGCTCATGTACTGCGTAAGAGTTGAAAAAGCTGAAGCGCGTTAAAAAGTATGAACCAATTGCTTGGCTGAAATCGGGCTTGTGCATGATGGGAGTATTTTGTGTAATGAAAATGAAGCATGGCCTAACTATATGATTTTGTAGGGATAAGCTTTCTTTGGCTATGCTATTTTGATAAGACATGATCGTTTGTTAGTATGCTTCGAGTATTATTATTTTTATGTTTTATAAGCTTTTATCTCGATCATTTGGATCTGAACAATCATGCCACAATAAAGAAAATTACATTGAGAATTATGCTAGGTAGCATTCCACATCAAAAATTCTGTTTTTATCATTTACCTACTCGAGGACGAGCAGGAATTAAGCTTGGGGATGCTTGATACGTCTCCAACGTATCTATAATTTTCTATTGTTCCATGCTATTATATTACCCGTTTTGGATGTTTATGGGCTTTACTCTACACTTTTATATCATTTTGGGACTAACCTACTAACCAGAGGCCCAGCCCGAATTGCTGTTTTTTTGCCTATTTCAGTGTTTCGTAGAAAAGGAATATCAAACGGAGTCCAAACGGAATGAAACCTTCGGGAGCGATCTTTTTGGAACAAACGTGATCCAGAGGACTTGGAGTGGAAGTCAAGAAACGAGGGGGCGGCCACGAGGGTGCCCAGCGCGCCCCTACAGGTGGGCGCGCCCCCCACCCTCGTGGGCCCCTCGAGCATCCACCGTCCTACTTCTTCCTCCTATATATACCCATGTACCCCGAAAACATCAGAAGTGACCACGAAAACCTAATTCCACCGTCGTAACCTTCTGTATCCGCGAGATCCCATCTTGGAGCCTTCGCCGGCGCTCCGCCAGAGGGGGAATCTACCACAGAGGGCCTCTACATCATCAACACCATGGCCTCTCCAATGAGTTGTGAGTATGTAACGCCCCGGATCCGATGCGCCAGGTGTCTGCCAGTTATTCGCCGTCGTTGCCATGTCATCTGCTTGCGTGTTGCATATTCTCATGTCATCATGTGCATTTCATTTTGCATTCGTGTTCGTTTCTTGCATCCGAGCCTTTTCCCCGTTGTCCGTTTTGCAATCCGGCGCTCCTATGTCCTCCGGCATTCCCCTTTTGTCTCTTTTTGTGTGCGGGTGTTAAACTTTCTCGGAATGGACCGAGTCTTGCCAAGCGGCCTTGGTATAGCACCGGTAGACCGCCTGTCTAGTTTCGTGCCATTTGGAGGTCGTTTGATACTCCAACGGTTAACCGGGTAACCGTTAAGCCCCTCTCTCTTTGCATCCCAACACCCCTTCCAAAGTAGCCCAAAACCCATCCAAACCCCCTCCATGCTCTCGGTCGTTCGATCACGATCGCGTGGCCGAAAACCGCTCCTCATTTGGACTCTCCTAACTCCCTCTACATATAAATAGGTGCCTTCCCCTCCAAATTCGCGGATGTTTCCTACCCTAACCCTAGCCTCTCACCCTCTCAGCCACCGGACGTGTCCGCCCGCCGCCGGACACGCCCGCGCCGCCCGCCACAGCGAATTGCGTAGCGCCACCTGTCCCCGCGCCGCCTCCCAGCCGCCGCAGCCGCCCGAGCCCGCGCGGGGCCCGCCGAAGCCCATCAGGGCCCGGGTCAGCCCGAGCGCGCGCCGCCGCCCCGCCCGTCGTCTCCTGCCGCCTGCCGCCGGCGAACTGCCTGCCGGCGCGCGCCGCGCCCCCCGCCGCATCCTCCCGGTCGCCTGCGGCACGCCGCCACCGCGCCTCCCGTTTTCCCCGCCACCGCGAGGCCCGGCCTCCCCGCCGTCCGACCGCGCCCGGCCCCGCCGCCCTTCGCTGTCGGCGAGCCGCCCGTCGCCGTTAGCCGATCCGGCCGGATCCCGCGTCCCCGCGACCGGATCTGCCGCCTCCCCGCTGCTCCGGCTTCTCTTCGCCGCCGTCGCCGGGATCCCTCGCCGTCGCGGCTCCGTCGTCGTCCCCGCGTGCGGGCACACGCGCCGCCGGCCCCGTGGGACCCGCAGCCCAGTCCTCGCCGGCCCAGCCCAGCTCCGACCGGCCCAAGCCGGCCTCCTCCCCGCAACCTGGGCCGAGCCCACTAGGTGAGCTTCCCCCCTATCCTCCACCCCGTGCATCATATAGTTATCCCGTGCTCATATGTTTTTTTCCTGAAATCGGCTAAGTCCCCGATTGTTTGTGTAATTTTCATGACATGTTTGACCTGTTGTATCTCCGCATCCGTAGCTCCGTTTCGTCCGTGTAATATGTCAAATTGTTTGTCTCAACGAGTACATCATTTCATTCCATTGCATCATTTTCATTTGAGCTCATCTTAGTGTCCGAAATGCTGTTGGAAGAGTGCATGTTGATGTTAACCTGCTGAAACTGTTATAACTTGCTCATTTGTCATTTTTGCCATGGTTGATGTGTGCATCCTATGAGGTTGATGTCTACATGTGTTTTGATCTATGCCATGCCATCTTTCCAGGGGTGTATGCCATGTATTTTTGTGATCAATGTGGTGACTAGCACAAGCATGCAAACTAGGCTTCGTGATATTGCTGATTTTAGTCCCTGTTCTGATGTTATTTTGATGCCATGTAAACTTGATGCTACAAAGAGATCCATGCATATTTTGAGATACTTCAGTAAGGGTGTTTTGAACATATGGTTATTGTCTATCCATTCATGCCCTTGTTTGCAATTATGGAGTAGCCTAGAATGTCATTTTGGTGCTCTACTTTTACTTCAAAATGTTTCCTGGCAGATTGTTTACATGTTATTCAATATGGCCAAGCTTGCTATAGTTGATCCTTGCATGCTATGGACTTGTTCTTGCCTTGGTTTGTTTCACAAACATGCCTTCTTGATGATGCTATGCTTATATTGTCATTCAATGACTTGTGGTGAGTGATTCAAGCTTGTTAAGTAGTGTACTTGCTATTGCTGTTTTGCTAGGCTGAATCTGTTATTTCGTGATGCTATATAAACATGTTGCTACTAAGCATTCTATGCATAATCTGGAGATGTTCTATAAACATGTTTTGATCTACATGTTATGCCCTATCCATCCATGCCCCTGGTTGCATTTATAGCTTGCTGTAGATTGCTCATATCTTGCTCCAAAGTTGCTTGATAATGTTGCTGTCAACCTGTTAACATTAAGTTCACTTGTTTCCATGATTGTTTCCTAGTGATCCATGCACCCTATGACCTTGCTCTTGCCATGCTTAGCTTCATAAACATGCCTTCTTACTGTTGGTTGCCTTGCCATGCCATGTATTCCTCTGTGGTGAGTGGTTCAAGCTCACCAACATGCCTACTTATTGTTGTTCCTGCCATGTTTAAATCTGTAATATAACTTGCCATGTTTACATGGGTGCCATCATATTTTCCGTGCCCTTTTGGCTCATGGTCAGTAAGTGACTTTTGATCTATGCTTTTAGTAGATTCATGTCATGCCTTTGTTTGCCATGATATGTTCCTGTAACATGTTGTTTGATAGCTCTAAACATTGCAACCTGATGTTATTTCCTGATAAGTCTGTAACTGTTATTATTTGCAATCTTACCATGTGTTTTGGAGCATGTTCTAGTGATTTCTGGAGATAGCTCAGTGTTCATGTTTTGTTATGCTTTACCTGTACATCATGCTCATGCCTTTTGTTCTTATGTTGGGGTGCTGTAGCATGTTATTTTGATGCTTGTAAGATGCCTAGTTGCTGTTATGGACAGATTGTTGTTATGACTTGTATAGAGTGTATGTGTTGAACCGTTGCTCCGTTTTGAGTGTGCTCTATATGAAACTTGCTTGATTTTGCATGTAGCTTCATATTATCATGTTGCATCCTTGTTTTGGTGTGTTTGCTTGATGTTTGGGTGCATTTTGCATCAATGCCATGCTTAACTTGTTTTGCTCATATCTTCTAGGCCGTTGCTCCGAATCTAATGAACTTTATATGTAACTTGACTAGAATTTCGTGTAGATCCTCTTGGTGCTCTTTAACTTTCTGTTTAACAACTTCAACTTAATGTTTATTCAGTTCTGGACCAATTTCGAAATTTGCATATGAGGACTTACCGGAATTGTTATATGTTGTTCCCGGCCTCATTTAAACTTGCCTTGATGTGTTGTTCTTGTTTGCATCATCTCTTGCCATGAGTAGCCTCATGTAGCTTTGTCATGCATCATGCTTGTTGTGCATCATGCCTTGTTCATGTGTGGTGTGTTTACCATGTTGTGTGCTTCTTCTTGTTAGTTCCTGTTTCATTGCGATCGTGAGGATTCGTTCGTCTACGGTTGTTTCGGCTTCATCCGTTCGTCTTCTTCATGGACTCGTTCTTCTTCCTAGCGGGATTTCAGGCAAGATGACCGTCACCTTGGATCTCACTACTATCATTGCTATGCTAGCTGCTTCGTTCTATCGCTATGCTGCGTTACCTATCTTTTGCTCTTCAAGCCTCCCAAATTGCCATGAACCTCTAACCTTTGACACCCTTCCTAGCAAACCATTGTTTGGCTATGTTACCGCTTTGCTCAGCCCCTCTTATAGCGTTGCTAGTTGCAGGTGAAGTTGAAGATTGCTCGATGGTGGACAGGGTTATGTTGGGATATCACAATATCTCTTATATTATTAATGCATCTATATATTTGGTAAAGGGTGGAAGGCTCGGCCTTATGCCTGGTGTTTTGTTCCACTCTTGCCGCCCTAGTTTCCGTCATACCGGTGTTATGTTCCCGGATTTTGCGTTCCTAACGCGGTCGGGTGATTTATGGGACCCCCCTGACAGTTCGCTTTGAATAAAACTTGTCCAGCAAGGCCCAACCTTGGTTTTACCATTTGCCTCACCACCACCTACTTTTTCCCTTGGGAGTCGCTCTCTCGAGGGTCATCTTTATTTTAGCCCCCCCGGGCCAATGCTTGTCTAAGTGTTGGTCCAAACCGAGCGATGTCCGGCGCCCCCTGGGCAACCAGGGTCTATGCCAACCCGACGTCTGGCTCATCTGGTGTGCCCGGAGAACGAGATATGTGCAGCTCCTATCGGGATTTGTCGGCACAGCAGGAGGCTTTGCTGGTCTTGTTTTACCATTGTCGAAATGTCTTGTAAACCGGGATTCCAAGACTGATCGGGTCTTCCTGGGAGAAGGTCTATTCCTTCGTTGATCGCGAGAGCTTATCATGGGCTAAGTTGGGACACCCCTGCAGGGTATAATCTTTCGAAAGCCGTGCCTGTGGTTATGTGGCAGATGGGAATTTGTTAATGTCCGGTTGTAGATAACTTGACACCAGATCCGAATTAAAACGCATCAACCATGTGTGTAGCCGTGATGGTCTCTTCTCGGCGGAGTCCGGGAAGTGAACACGGTTTCTGTGTTATGATTGACGTAAGTAGGTGTTCAGGATCACCTCTTGATCATTGCTAGCTTCACGACCGTTCTGCTTGTTTCTCTTCTCGCTCTCATTTGCGTATGTTAGCCACCATATCATGCTTAGTCGCTGCTGCAACCTCACCACTTTACCCCTTCCTTTCCAATTAAGCTTTGCTAGTCTTGATACCCATGGTAATGGGATTGCTGAGTCCTCGTGGCTCACAGATTACTACAACAACAGTTGCAGGTACAGGTTATGCGATGATCTTGACGCGAGAGCGATGCTTGCTTGCTTGAGTTCATCTTCTGCTTCTTCTTCGATCAGGGGATAGGTTCCAGGTCGGCAGCCTGGGCTAGCAGGGTGGATATTGGTTGAGTTTTTGTTTATGATTCATCCGTAGTCGGATGTTGTTCTTGTATGTTGTATTGTTGTATTCTTGTGACATTGTATGTATTGGATGTATCCCCACTATTATGTAATGTTGATGTAATGATATCCACCTTGCAAAAGCGTTTCAATATGCGGGTCTATCCTTGGTGGGACCTTCGAGTTCCTTTTGGATAGGGTCGCATATTGGGCGTGACAGAGTAGTTTACCACAGACCTTCGGGTCCATAGTTATTAGCTAGATGGCTTCTTCTCTCTCTTTGAATCCCAATACAAAGTTCTCCTCGATCTTCTTGGAGATCTATTCGATGTAACTCTTTTTGCGGTGTGTTTGTCGAGATCCGATGAATTGTGGGTTTATGATCAAGTTTATTTATGAGAAATATTTGAATCTCCTCTGAATTATTTTATGTGTGATTAAGTTATCTTTGCAAGTCTCTTTGAATTATCAGTTTGGTTTAGCCTACTAGATTGATCTTTCTTGCAATGGGAGAAGTGCTTAGCTTTGGGTTCAATCTTGCGGTGTCCTTTCCCAGTGACAGCAGGGGCAGCAAGGCACGTATTGTATTGTTGCCATCGAGGATAAAAATATGGGGTTTATATCATATTGCATGAGTTTATCCCTCTATATCATGTCATCTTTCTTAATGCGTTACTCTGTTCTTATGAACTTAATACTCTAGATGCATGCTGGATAGCGGTTGATGTGTGGAGTAATAGTAGTAGATGCAGGCAGGAGTCGGTCTACTTGTCACGGACGTGATGCCTATATACATGATCATGCCTAGATAATCTCATAATTATTCGCTTTTCTATCAATTGCTCGACAGTAATTTGTTCACCCATCGTAATACTTATGCTATCTTGAGAGAAGCCACTAGTGAAACCTATGGCCCCTGGGTCTATCTTTTATCGTATAACTTTCAATCTACTTTTATTTGCATCTTTACTTTTCCAATCTATATTATAAAATACCAAAAATATATTTATCTTATCATATTATCTCTATCAGATCTCACTTTCACAAGTGGCCTTGAAGGGATTGACAACCCCTTTATTGCGTTGGTTGCGAGTTCTTATTTGTTTGTGTAGGTGCGTGGGACTTTTGAGGAGCCTCCTACTAGATTGATACCTTGGTTCTAAAAAACTGAGGGAAATACTTACGCTACTATTGAAAGGATCGATATGGTTGACTAGAGGGGGGGGTGAATAGGCAACTAACAATTTTAGGCTTTTCTTTACCAAATTAGACTTTGCAACAAAATAGGTTGTCTAGATGTGCAACTAAGTGAGAAACATATATGATGCAATAACAACTAGCACATATGCAAGTAAAGGATGTAACACAAGAAAGCTTGCAAAAGTAAAGGCACGAAATAACCAAGAGTGGAACCGGTGGAGACAAGGATGTGTTACCGGAGTTCCTTCCTTTTAAGGGGAAGTACATCTCCGTTAGAGCGGTGTGGAGGCACAATGCTCCCCAAGAAGCCACTAGGGCCACCGTATTCTCCTCACGCCCCCACACAATGCGAGATGTTGTGATTCCACTATTGTTGCCCTTAAAGGCAGCGACCGAACCTTTACAAACAAGGTTGGGTCAATCTCCACAACAATCGGAGGCTCCCAACAACACCACGAAGCTTCACCACAATGGAGTATGGCTTCGGGGTGACCTCAACCGTCTAGGGTGCTCAACCACCCAAGAGTAACAAGATCCGCTAGGGATAAGTGGGGGGAATCAAATATCCTGTGGTGGAAGTGTAGATCGGGCCCTTGTCACCCAATCCCGAGCAAATCAACAAGTTTGATTGGCCAGGGAGAGAGATCGGGCGAAAATGGAGCTTGGAACAACAATGGAGCTTTTTGGTGGAAGAGGTGGTCAACTAGAGGTAGAAGACACCCCTTATATAGTCGTGGGAAAAATCCAACCGTTATCCACATGTTCAGCCCGCGACACGCGGTACTACCGCTCCAGGGGCGCGGTACTACCGCGAGGCTGTGCGGTACTACCATGGCGGACCATGGTACTTCCACGACAGCAGCACAGGCCGGAACTTGCCTGACTAGGGGGCAGTACTACCGCTTGCGCGGTACTACCGCTCCCCCTTGCGGTACTACCACAAGGCAGGAACGTCACGGCCTGGGAAGGGCGCGGATGAAATAAATTACATCCGTGCCTACTTCCGCTGAAACTGAGGTGGTACAAAAATCCGACGCGGTACTACCGCTCGCGAGGCGCGGTACTACCGTTGCGGGTGCGGATGTAAAAAATTACATCCGCGCCTACTACCGTGACACTGCGGTACTAGGTAGGAGGGCCACGGTACTACAACTCCTAGGGAGTGGTACTACCATGGGCCCCCGCGGTACTACCGCGCTGGACGAGCGGTACTACCGTGGGGGGTGCGGATGTAAAAAATTACATCCGCCCCTACTACCACACCGGAGCGGCACAAGGCCTGGGAGCCGCGGTATTACCGCTCCATAGGAGCGGTACTACCGTGACACACAGCGGTACTACCGCTTGTACTTGCGGTACTACCGCAAGTACAGCAGTAGTCGTCAGATTTCCGCACAACCAAGGTAACGAAGGGAAGCTCCAAAATGCAGGGAAAGGAGGGACAAGTGTACATGTTGAGTCCACCCAAACCTTTCCGACGCGGACCCCCTCTTAATAGTACGGCTCTCCTACGACTCAAATCCACCAAAGAGAAACGTAGAACAACGCCGACTTCAATAGTCTCCGAGGGGCACCGAATCGTCTCGTGCCTAGTGATGAAGTATCTGAGAAACTCAAGGCACACGATTAGTCCGCAAAAGCATTGTCATCAATCACCAAAACACCTAAGGGATAAATATGCCCTTACAATCTCCCCCTTTTTGGTGGATTGATGACAACACGGGATTTGCACATAGATAAGATAATTTAGAGCAGGGGCAAACCCCACCTCTCTAAAATATAGACGGGCTCCCCCTAGATGTGTGCACTTTAGATGAATGCTTTGGACTGCATAGCACACATACTAGGATCAACACTCCCCCTATATTTTAGAGACCAAGGCATGATAATAAGCATAGCATAGCATAAAGATGGCACAATATAACACAAGCTCGCTAGGATAGATAGTGTGCATATGTCTTACACCAAACAAAGTAATGTGACCAAGGTTCGAACGAGAAAGCAGCAAATAGTTCAACCGAGAGAGCAGCAAACACACGACACACATGACTCGCAAACTCGCAAATCCCTACACTCTCTCCCCCTTTGGCATCGAGACGCCAAAAAGGCAGAGAGGACACCTACACACACAAGAGGTGGCTCAAGCAGGGAACTCGTCCCAACCCTCTCCGTCCGACTCCTCTGCAGCTGGAATGGTCTCCTCGACATCCTCCTCAGAATCAGTCCACCTGTAGCCTTGCTTCTCCATCCACTCTGCCTCAGGAGTGATGCGCTCCTCAGACCCGCCAGACACTTCCTCACCATAGAGCTGCAAGATCTTGTTGTGCCGGCGACGACTCTCCTTAGACTCCACGTGAGTCCTGTACTACCCTTTGGCTTGCATGCAGAAAAGAGACTTCATCTTATCCTTCAACTTCTTGGCCCATGATGGCCTAGAGGCACTCTGGGAGGGCCTAGCAGTATGGCCCTCAGAAACATCCTCGGCGCCAGCATCCTCCTCATCAACCGCAGCCCTAGCAGCAGTCGCCTCGGCACGAGTAGCGGTGTTAGCCCAGTTGGATTTTATACGCAGACAAATGGGCTCATGGCGAATCCAGTCTGGAGCAAGGAACTCCTCACCAGGGAACATCTTCTCCCAAGTCTTCGAGATCAGCAGAAACAGGTAGGGCCCATAGATAGGCACCTTGCGGTTGAACACTGCAAACCGAAGCTCACACCACATGATGTGTGAGACATCAAGTGGCTGATTCTGAGACGAGCGAGCCTCCTGGCAAATAAGCATCATGTCCACCATATAGGCATGAACCTTGTCTTTGTCACCGATGCGAGGGAACAAGGAGTTGCGGAAGATGCGATACATGATATCCAGAAAGGAGTTGAGCACCAACGTTGATTTTCCAGTGGCAAGCGCCTTCTCAACCATGAACGGAGTAAGCTTGTCCTTGTTGGCAGACTCCACATTGCCATGAGGGCGAACACCCACTGGAGTATTGAGCCCATCATCATGAACATGAAGCAGATCCATAAACTCCTTCCAGGTAGCAGACAGTTGACGGTCATTGGTCATCCAAGTCATCCTCCTCTCTTCATTAGGGTGAAAATAAACTGAGGCAAATAACTGACAGATAAGCTCAGGGTCATAGTCAAGGTGAAAGGATATCACATGCTCAATGCCAAACTGCTCTACCAAGTCCAGAGCCTCTCCAAAGTAGTCACGGAACTTTTCCTTCCTCATGTGATGCATATCAATCCACTTCACCTCCACGTAGGTATTTTGCTTGTTCTTGATGACATCCAGATAGATGTTGGTCTGGGCCTTGTTCCAGAACAGCTCACAGCCTCTGACAGTGGAACGCGGGTTCACATAAGGGTGAAGCTGCCTGAGACGGACATACTCAGTTGGGGCTATCTCATCCATGCCCTTAGAGGGCTCCTTGTGCTTGCTAGCTGAGGTCTTGACATTGCGCTTGGAGGCAGACGAGCCCTCTGGAACTTCACCTGGGTTGCGCAGACGCTTGGAGCCAGTGTCACGACTGGGATTGGACCGGCGAGAGCCACCACCTGAGACACACACGCAAAACACCAAAGACGCGAAGAAGATCAATGCAAAGGCTACGATAAAGCACAAGAAACACATAGAAGGCATACGAGAAAGTTGGCATGCGATAGATGTGAGCCACGGTAGAACTGCCACTGTCTGCGGTACTAAAATGTTAGTACCGCTCCAAACGCGGTAGTACCGTGCGAGGTCACGGTAGTACCGTGGCTAGAGCGGAAGTAAACTTTTATTACCGCACAGAGCGCGGTAGTACCGCTCCTGAAAGGCGGTAGTACCGTGCGAGCGGTAGTACCGTGCCGGACGGGCGGTAGTACCGCGTCGCGTCAGACCCAACCGGCGGTTTGAATCTGAAAAGAACCATGAAACAACGGCGGTGCTACGGTGATCAGATCTAGCGCAAGACAACAATACAAGTATAATTCCTATGCAATACCACGCTCCTTCATCCTATTCTTGCAGAGATTAAGCCTATGAATCTCAAGAACACACAAGCCTCCCCCAAAACCTAGAAACACCAAACACAATCAACATGGAGAGGGAGTTGGGGAAAAACCTTGGTCCATAGCAAGAGCACGTGGTGGGGAACGATCCCACTGGTCGGAATCACGGGAGGGCAGCCGGTGGAGGAGATCCAGCGACGAACACCGGCTCCGTTCTTGAGCGAGGGAGAGAAGGAGATGACGTGGGAAAGGACTGCGAATGGGTATGGGGAGTTAGAACTCCCCTGCTCGTCCTTATCCCCACGCGCTCAAACCGGCGCGGTAGTATCGCGTATCATCGCGGTAGTACCGCTCGGGCGGAAGTACCGCGCCGAGGCCGTAGTACTGCTCAACCAGGCGGCAGTAAAAAAATTACTGTCGCGTGGTGACGGTAGTACCGTGCTCCCGCAAGCGGTAGTACCGTGGCTAGCTGCGGTAGTACCGTAGCTGGCCGCGGTAGTACCGTGAACTCAAGTCACCGCAAGTTTCAACACGAGAGGAAAAAGCCTTTGCACGGAAACTGTTCACACACAAGAAACCACAAGAACACACACAAACCAGAGGCAGAAAGACAACAAGAAACCACCAAGCGACAAAGCCTCTCGAGGAGAGAGGGCGGTGGCCGAAGCCACCTATGTTTGAGTTGGATGGTATGGCACCGCGAAGAATTATCCTTGGGCCCATGACCAAAACTCGTCTTTGAAGCACAAGTACCATCAAAAATGGCTAATGTGAAAGAGGTGATCGATTTATGCATAATGGGGGGAGGGAGAGTTCATTGAGAGAACAACACTCCCCCTATGTCCATGCCTACACCTAAACTAGACAACAAGTTGAGTGTGGTGGGGGGTGCATGGGTTCAAGTCACATTGCTCAAATCAATGATATTTAGCTCATGCCTTAACTCGCGAAATCTTGCTTCATCCAAGGGCTTCGTGAAAATATCTGCAAGGTTATCATGAGTGTTGACATACTTGAGCTTGATCTCCCCTCGCCTAATGTGATCCCGGATGAAGTGATACCGAATCTCAATGTGCTTCGTCTTGAAGTGTTGCACCGGGTTGAGAGAAATCTTGATGGCACTTTCATTATCACACCAAAGGGGCACTTTGTCACAAATGACACCGTACTCCTTTAAAGTTTGCCTCATCCATAGGAGTTGAGCACAACAACTACCGGCCGCCACATACTCCGCTTCGGTGGACGAGAGAGACACACAACTTTGCTTCTTGGAAGACCAACTTACCAAAGAGCAACCAAGAAATTGGCACCCTCCGGAAGTGAACTTCCTATCCACTTTGTCTCCCGCCCAATCGGAATCCGTGAAACCTTCAAGCTTGAAGTTTGCTCCTCTTGGGTACCATAAGCCAAAGTTTGGGGTATGAGCCAAATATCGAAAGATTCGCTTGACCGCCACATAGTGACTTTCCTTTGGTGCGGCTTGAAAACGTGCACACATCCCCACACTCAACATGATATCCGGTCTAGATGCACAAAGGTAAAGCAAGGAGCCAATCATGGAGCGATATACCTTTTGATCCACCGCTTTACCATTGGGATCAATGTCAAGTTGGCACTTGGTAGGCATTGGTGTAGTAGCCGGCTTGACATCACTTAGCTTGAATCTTTTAAGCATGTCTCGAGTGTATTTGGCTTGGTTGATGAAGGTTACTTCTCTTCTTTGTTTGATGTCAAAACCAAGGAAGAACTTCAACTCTCCCATCGAAGACATCTTGAACTTGGAGGTCATGAGAGCGGCAAATTCCTCATTGAAAGCTTTGTTAGGAGAACCAAAGATAATATCATCAACATATAGTTGGCATACAAACAACTCTCCGTTGACCTTCTTAGTAAAAAGAGTGGGGTCGATTTGTCCTACTTCAAATCCACGATCTTGTAGCAACTCGGTAAGGTGATCATACCACGCATGTGGGGCTTGTTTAAGGCCATAGAGTGCCTTATCGAGTTGATACACATGATCCGGGAAGTAGGGGTCCTCGAACCCAGGGGGTTGCTTAACATAGACCAACTCATTAATAGGACCATTAAGAAAAGCACTTTTCACATCCATTTGTTGCAACTTAAAGTTGTGATGGGAAGCATAAGCAATCAACAAACGAATGGATTCAAGACGAGCAACGGGAGCAAAGGTTTCACCATAGTCGATACCCTCGACTTGGGAGTAGCCTTGTGCTACCAATCTCGCCTTGTTGCGAATGATGTTCCCATGAGCATCTTGCTTGTTCTTGAAGATCCACTTGGTTCCAATGACATTGTGGTTCCCCGATGGTCTTGGCACCAATCTCCACACCTTGTTGTACTCGAAGTTGTTGAGTTCTTCATGCATGGCATTGAGCCAATCCGAGTCTTCGAGCGCCTCATAGACCTTTTGGGGTTCAACACAAGAGACAAACGCGTGATGTTCACAATAGTTTGCTAATTGTTTACGAGTGCTTACCCCCTTTCTTAGGCTTCCAACCACGTTTTCCATGAGATGGCCTTGAGTGGTGAGCTTGGAAGCAATCTTCGCGGCACGACGCTCCAATTCCTCCTCGGGTGTGGAAGGAGGAGGGTTAACTTGATCATCTTGAGCGCCGTCTTGAGCTTGTTCTTGATCTTGAGCTTGCTCATGATCTTGAACTTGCTCGAGGGGGAGAACTTGACCTTGGGCATCATTTAGAGGTTCACCACCATCTTGAGGTTGATCTTGCCCTTGGTCTTGTTCATGATAATGAGGGCCTTCACTTTGTTCTTCGGAAGCGTGTGGGTCTTGGGGAGGTGATGGCTCCACTTGAGTGGAGCATTGTCCTTCTCCTTCGGCCACAAGGGGTTCCTCAATGGGTAGGATTTGACCAATACCCATTCTTCTTATGGCTTGGGGAGGAATTTCATCACCTACCTCACAAGTACCACTTTGCTCCACTTGGGAGCCGTTATTTTCGTCAAACTCCACGTTACACGTCTCCTCAATGAGTCTGGTGGACTTGTTGAGGACACGGTAAGCATGAGAGTTTGTAGCATAACCAACAAATATGCCCTCATGAGCTCTAGCCTCAAATTTAGACAAACGAACACCTTTCTTGAGAATGAAACACTTACAACCGAACACCCGGAAGTACTTGAGGTTGGGCTTGTTGCCGGTGAGTATCTCATAAGGAGTCTTGTTCAAGCCTTTGCGAAGATAGAGCCGATTGGATGCATGACATGCGGTGTTGATGGCTTCGGCCCAAAAGTTGTATGGAGACTTGAACTCCGCCATCATGGTCCTAGCCGCATCCATCAACGTCCGGTTCTTCCTCTCCGCAACACCATTTTGTTGAGGGGTGTATTGAGCAGCATATTGGTGCTTGATCCCCTCATCACTAAGAAAATCATCCAAGGTGTAGTTCTTGAACTCGGTGTCGTTGTCACTTCTTATTGTCAAGATCTTTGCATCGTGTTGACGTTGAGCTTCATTTGCAAAGTCAATGACGGTTTGTTGAGTCTCACTCTTCCTCTTGAAGAAGTATACCCAAGTGTATCTTGAATAGTCATCCACAATCACCAAGCAATACTTTCTTCCTCCAAGACTATCAAAAGATGGAGGCCCGAAGAGATCCATGTGAAGGAGCTCCAAGGGTCTCTTCGAGTAGATGATGGTTGATGGAGGGTGAGCCTTTTCATGAAGCTTTCCTTCAATACAAGCACTGCAAGCACGATCTTTGGCAAAACTAACATTTGTTAGTCCACGGACATGGTCCCCCTTGAGAAGACTTTGCAAAGATCTCATATTGACATGGGCTAAACGGCGATGCCAAAGCCATCCCACGTCAACTTTAGCCATTAGGCATGTCGCGGTCTTAGTGGGTCGCTCCGAAAAGTTAATCACATAGAGACCGTTCTCGACATGCCCAACAAAGGCTACTTTAAGAGTCTTGCTCCACAAGAGGGCCACGGTATCAATGTCAAAGAATGTAGCAAAGCCCATGAGTGCAAGTTGACGAACGGAAAGCAAATTGTATGCAAGGGACTCAACAAGCATGACTTTCTCGATCGTTAGATCATGAGAAATGACAACCTTGCCGAGACCCAATACCTTAGAATGTGATGCATCACCCCACTCGACATTGGTGGGCATAGATGGAATCTCTTGCACGTCCACCACCAAGTCCTTGCTCCTGGTCATATGATTTGTTGCTCCACTATCGAGCAACCATGATCCCCCACCAGAAGCAAACACCTACACGAGATCAATGCTTGGTTTTAGCTACCCATTTAGTAATGGGTCCTTTGATGTTAGTAACAAGGGTCTTGGGAACCCAAATAGACCATTCAATGTACTCATAAGGAGAACCAACAAATTTAGCATAAACATGTCCATCACTAGCACGACACAACACATATGATTAAAGTCGCCGGCTTTGTTTGAGGAAATGCTTTTGCCCTTTTGGACATCTACTCCCTTCACTTTTTCCTTCTTCTCCTTAGGAGCACCCTCTCCCTCTTTCACAAACGTTTGTTTGAGAGGAGGAGGACGTTTGGTCTTGTTGTTCTTCTTCTTCTTGCTCTTGGACTTGGGTGCAAACCCAATTCCTTCTTTGGCCACAACTTCCTTTTGATTGCTCAAAAGGTCGTTGAGGTTCTTCTCACCTTGAATGCAAGTCACAAGGCCTTTCGCAAGTTGATCCTTCAACTTGGCATTCTCCTCCACAAGATGCACATGCTCACAACATGGGTTAGTAGCACATGCATTATCAATTAATACCATATGAGGAAAGGTGGCCTTTTCCTTGATTAGCTTAACTTGGAGTTGAGCATGAGACTCTTTGAGGTTATCATGAGTACCCTTCAAGACCTTGTGGGCCTTGTCAAGTATCTCAAACTCCTCTTTGAGTCTAGCATGATCAACCCCAAGTCTAGCCTTCTCGGAGGTTAGCACACGAGACACGACAAGAGCATGATCAAGATCTTTCTTTAACTTAGCATGGTCATCATTGTGTGACTCCTCAAGAGTCAAACGATGCACACGCTCTTCCTCAAGAGCATTAGAGAGATCCGATATCTCATCGGCATAGTCATGACTATGACCTTCCATCTTGGAGATGGTTTCTTCGTGAGCCTCGATCATGTCATTGGCCTCACCAAGTTGTTCCAAGAGAGCAACAAAGTGCTTCTTGGACTTACCCTTGAGCTTACTCATAAAAGACTCAAATTCATTCACTTCCTCATTAGACTCAACATGTTCATCAATGCAATCCTCCAAGGAGGGATTAGTAATGATGGTGGTTGTGATGTTGGGGGTTACCTTGTTTGAAGCTTTAGCCATGAGGCATTTGGCGGTGATGTTTTCGTTGGGTGATTCGAAGAGAGACACCCGGGGAGTAGTAGCAATGGCAACGGACGCCATGGCCATTGCTTCTTCATTTTCATCATCATCGTCATCCTCTTGGTATTCTTCTTGAACCACCAACCCACGAGTGGGAGTCTTCTTGGCGAAGTTGTTCTTGTTGGGGAAGGACTTAGCTTTGTCCTTTCGGATGAACTTGCCACCGTTGTCTTCCCGCTTCTCGTAAGGACAATCCGCAATGAAATGGCTCACATTGCCACAGTTGAAGCAAATTCTAACTCGTTGCTTGCCCTTGACGCCACTTGAGTTGTTCTTGTTGAAGTTGGGTCTTGAACTCTTCTTGCTCCAAAATTGTCTTGAAGCAAGGGCCATGTGCTCATGGTAATCAAATTTGGTGTCTTCGGGGTTGCTTTCCTCATCTTCCACTTCTTCCTCTTCTTCCATAATAACCTTGGCCTTCAAATCAAGGTTAGGCTTCTTTGCCCTTTGAGAACGGAGCACCGCATTGTCGGTGGTCTTGTCCAAGATGGTCATTGCAACGAACTCATCCAACACTTCACTTGAGGTCATGGAGTGGAAATCCGGTCGTTGACGAATGACGGAGGACATGGCCTTGTTGTAGTGCATCATGGCCTTGAGGAACTTTCTCTTGATCCAATTGTCATCCGTGTCCTTGCTTCCATGATCTCGGAGTGCGACCGCGAGTTTGGTCACTCTTCGAAAGAGCTCACGAGGTTCTTCATCTTCTTTCATTGCAAACTCATCTGCTTCATCTTGCACCACTTCATAGTTGGAGCGTTGAATGCTAGCACTTCCTCGATAGAGACCCACTTCATATCCGATCTAGGTGTCATACCTAGTGCATCGGGTCCAATGAAAATCTTTTGTGACAATACTGGAGCGATTGCCTTAGCGAAGGAATCCAGATTTCACAAGAGAACCAAGCACATCAAGAGACGCTTCAATTCCATCCGGGATCTAGTCCAGGTGGGAGACATAGAGATTTGCAAGATACATACGGATCTGAATGTTGCAGACCCGTTGACTAAGCCTCTTCCACGAGCAAAACATGATCAACACCAAGACTCCATGGGTGTTAGAATCATTACTATGTAATCTAGATTATTGACTCTAGTGCAAGTGGGAGACTGAAGGAAATATGCCCTAGAGGCAATAATAAAGTTATTATTTATTTCCTTATATCATGATAAATGTTTATTATTCATGCTAGAATTGTATTAACCGGAAACATAATACATGTGTGAATATATAGACAAACAGAGTGTCACTAGTATGCCTCTACTTGACTAGCTTGTTAATCAAAGATGGTTATGTTTCCTAACCATGAACAAGGAGTTGTTATTTGATTAACAAGGTCACATCATTAGTTGAATGCTCTGATTGACATGACCCATTCCGTTAGCTTAGCACCCGATCGTTTAGTATGTTGCTATTGCTTCCTTCATGACTTATACATGTTCCTGTGACTATGAGATTATGCAACTCCCGTTTACCGGAGGAACACTTTGTGTGCTACCAAACGTCACAACGTAACTGCATGATTATAAAGGTGCTCTACAGGTGTCTCCAAAGGTACTTGTTGAGTTGGCGTAATTCGAGATTAGGATTTGTCACTCCGAATGTCGGAGAGGTATCTCTGGGCCCTAACGGTAATACACATCACTTAAGCCTTGCAAGCATTTCAACTAATGAGTTAGTTGCGAGATGATGTATTACAGAACGAGTAAAGAGACTTGCCGGTAACAAGATTGAACTAGGTATTGGATACCGACGATCGAATCTCGGGCAAGTAACATACCGATGACAAAGGGAACAACGTATGTTGTTGTGCGGTTTGACCGATAAAGGTCTTCGTAGAATATGTAGGAACCAATATGGGCATCCAGGTCCCGCTATTGGTTATTGACCGGAGACGTGTCTCGGTCATGTCTACATTGTTCTCGAACCGTAGGGTCTGCACGCTTAAGGTTTCGATGACAGTTATATTATGAGTTTATGTATTTTGATGTACTGAAGGTTGTTCAGAGTCCCGGATGTGATCACGGACATGACGAGGAGTCTCGAAATGGTCGAGACATAAAGATTGATATATTGGACGGATATATTTGGACACCGGAAAGGTTCCGGATGAGATTGGGATTATACCGGAGTTCCGGGAGGTTACCGGAACCCCACGGTAAGTATATGGGCCTTATTGGGCCTTAGTGGAAGGGAGGGAGAAGGAGCAAAGGAGGGGGCGCGCCCCCCCAAGCCCAATCCGAATTGGGAGGGGGGCCGGCCCCCCCTTTCCTTCTCTCCTCCCCCCTCTTCCTTCCCTCTCCTACTCCTATTAGGAAAAGAGGGGGCAAACCTACTTGGAGTAGGTTTCCCCCTCCTAGGGCGCGCCTCCCCTTAGGTCGGCCCCCTCCTCCCTCCCTCCTTTATATACGGGGGCGGGGGGCACCCCAGAGACACACAAGTTGATCATTGTGATCGTTCCTTAGCCGTGTACGATGCCCCCCTCCATGATATTACACCTCGGTCATATTGTAGCGGTGCTTAGGCAAAGCCCTGCGACAGTTGAACATCAAGATCGTCACCACGCTGTCGTGCTGACGGAACCCCTCCCCGTTCCTCTGCTGGATCGGAGTTCAGGGTGCGTCATCGAGTTGTACGTGTGTCAAGAACTCGGAGGTGCCGGAGTAACGGTGCTTGGATCAGTTGAACCGGGAAGACGTACGACTACTTCCTCTATGTTGTGTCAAAGCTTCCGCTTCGGTCTACGAGGGTACGTAGACAACACTCTCCCCTCTCGTTGCTATGCATCACCATGATCTTGCGTGTGCGTAGGAAATTTTTTGAAATTACTACGTTCCCCAACAGTGGCATCCGAGCCTAGGTTTTATGGTTTGATGTTATATGCACGAGTAGAACACAAGTGAGTTGTGGGCGATATAAGTCATACTGCTTACCAGCATGTCATACTTTGGTTCGGCGGTATTGTTGGATGAAGCGGCCCGGACCGACATTACGCGTACGCTTACGCGAGACTGGTTTTACCGTCGTGCTTTGCACACAGGTGACTATCAGGTGTCAGTTTCTCCAACTTTAGTTGAACCGAGTGTGGCTACGCCCGGTCCTTGCGAAGGTTAAAACAGCATCAACTTGACAAACTATCGTTGTGGTTTTGATGCGTAGGTGAGATTGGTTCTTGCTTAAGCCCGTAGCAGCCGCGTAAAACTTGCAACAACAAAGTAGAGGACGTCTAACTTGTTTTTGCAGGGCATGTTGTGATGTGATATGGCCAAGACATGATGCTATATTTTATTGTATGAGATGATCATGTTTTGTAACCGAAGTTATCGGCAACTGGCAGGAGCCATATGGTTGTCGCTTTATTGTATGAAATGCAAACACCCTGTAATTGCTTTACTTTATCACTAAGCGGTAGCGATAGTCGTAGAAGCAATAGATGGCGTAAACGACAACGATGCTACGATGGAGATCAAGGTGTCGCGCCGGTGACGATGGTGATCATGATGGTGCTCAGACACCACGTGATGATCGGGTGTGATAAGCTCTACGTCCATCTACAACGGGTGCAAGCCAGTTTTGCACACGCAGAATACTCAGGTTAAACTTGACGAGCCTAGCATATGTAGATATGGCCTCGGAACACGGAGACCGAAAGGTCGAGCATGAATCATATAGTAGATATGATCAACATAAGATGTTCACCATTGAAAACTACTCCATCTCACGTGATGATCGGTTATGGTTTAGTTGATTTGGGTCACGTGATCACTTAGATGACTAGAGAGATGTCTGTCTAAGTGGGAGTTCTTAAGTAATATGATTAATTGAACTTAAATTTATCATGAACTTAGTACCTGATAGTATCTTGCTTGTCTACGTTGATTGTAGATAGATGGCCCGTGCTGTTGTTCCGTTGAATTTTAATGCATTCCTTGAGAAAGCTAAGTTGAAAGATGATGGTAGCAACTATGCAGACTGGGTCCGTAACTTGAGGATTATCCTCATTGCTGCACAGAAAAATTACGTCCTGGAAGCACCGCTGGGTGCCAGGCCTGCTGCTGATGCAACTGACGACGTTAAGAACATCTGGCAGAGCAAAGCTGATGACTACTCGATAGTTCAATGTGCCATGCTTTACGGCTTAGAATCGGGACTTCAAAGACGTTTTGAACGTCATGGAGCATATGAGATGTTCCAGGAGTTGAAGTTAATATTCCAGAAGAATGCCCGGATTGAGAGATATGAAGTCTCCAATAAGTTCTATAGCTGCAAGATGGAGGAGAATAGTTCTGTCAGTGAGCACATACTCAAGATGTCTGGGTATTGTAATCACTTGATTCAACTGGGAGTTACTCTTCCGGATGATAGCGTCATTGACAGAATTCTCCAATCACTTCCACCAAGCTACAAGAGCTTCGTGATGAACTATAATATGCAAGGGATGGATAAGACGATTCCCGAGCTCTTTGCAATGCTAAAGGCTGCGGAGGTAGAAATCAAGAAGGAGCATCAAGTGTTGATGGTCAACAAGACCACTAGTTTCAAGAAAAAGGGCAAAGGGAAGAAGAAGGGGAACTTCAAGAAGAACAGCAAACAAGTTGCTGCTCAAGAGAAGAAACCCAAGTCTGGACCTAAGCCTGAAACTGAGTGCTTCTACTGCAAGCAGACTGGTCACTGGAAGCGGAACTGCCCCAAGTATTTGGCGGATAAGAAGGATGGCAAGGTGAACAAAGGTATATGTGATATACATGTTATTGATGTGTACCTTACTAGAGCTCGCAGTAGCACCTGGGTATTTGATACTAGTTCTGTTGCTAATATTTGCAACTTGAAACAGGGACTACGGATTAAGCGAACACTGGCAAAGGACGAGGTGACGATGCGCGTGGGAAATGGTTCCAAAGTCGATGTGATCGCGGTCGGCACGCTACCTCTACATCTACCTTCGGGATTAGTATTAGACCTAAATAATTGTTATTTGGTGCCAGCGTTGAGCATGAACATTATATCTGGATCTTGTTTGATGCGAGACGGTTATTCATTTAAATCAGAGAATAATGGTTGTTCTATTTATATGAGTAATATCTTTTATGGTCATGCACCCTTGAAGAGTGGTCTATTTTTGATGAATCTCGATAGCAGTGATACACATATTCATAGTGTTGAAGCCAAAAGATGCAGAGTTGATAATGATAGTGCAACTTATTTGTGGCACTGCCGTTTAGGTCATATCGGTGTAAAGCGCATGAAGAAACTCCATACTGATGGTCTTTTGGAACCACTTGATTATGAATCACTTGGTAATTGCGAACCGTGCCTCATGGGCAAGATGACCAAAACGCCGTTCTCCGGTACTATGGAGAGAGCAATAGATTTGTTGGAAATCATACATACAGATGTATGTGGTCCGATGAATGTTGAGGCTCGTGGCGGATATCGTTATTTTCTCACCTTCATAGATGATTTAAGCAGATATGGGTATATCTACTTAATGAAGCATAAGTCTGAAACATTTGAAAAGTTCAAAGAATTTCAGAGTGAAGTTGAAAATCATCGTAACAAGAAAATAAAGTTTCTACGATCTGATCATGGAGGAGAATATTTGAGTTACGAGTTTGGTCTACACTTAAAACAATGTGGAATAGTTTCACAACTCACGCCACCCGGAACACCACAGCGTAATGGTGTGTCCGAACGTCATAATCGTACTTTACTTGATATGGTGCGATCTATGTTGTCTCTTACAGATTTACCACTATCGTTTTGGGGTTATGCTTTAGAGACGGCCACATTCACGTTAAATAGGGCACCGGCGAAATCCGTTGAGACGACACCTTATGAACTATGGTTTGGCAAGAAACCAAAGTTGTCGTTTCTTAAAGTTTGGGGATGCGATGCTTATGTGAAAAAGCTTCAACCTGATAAGCTCGAACCCAAATCGGAGAAATGTGTCTTCATAGGATACCCAAAGGAGACAGTTGGGTACACCTTCTATCACAGATCCGAAGGCAAGACATTCGTTGCTAAGAATGGATCCTTTCTAGAGAAGGAGTTTCTCTCGAAAGAAGTGAGTGGGAGGAAAGTAGAACTTGATGAGGTAACTGTACCTACTCCCTTGTTGGAAAATAATACATCACAGGAACCGGTTTCTGTGACGTCAAAACCAACTAGTGACGAAGTTGATGATGATGATCATAGAACTTCAGATCAAGTTAATACAGAACCTCGTAGGTCGAACAGAGTAAGATCCGCACCAGAGTGGTACGGTAATCCTATTCTGGAAGTCATGCTACTAGATCATGATGAACCTACGAACTATGAAGAAGCGATGGTGAGCCCAGATTCCGCAAAATGGCTTGAAGCCATGAAATCTGAGATGGGATCCATGTATGAGAACAAAGTATGGACTTTGGTTGACTTGCCCGATGGTCGGCAAGCAATTGAGAATAAATGGATCTTCAAGAAGAAGACTGACGCTGACGGTAATGTTACTGTCTACAAAGCTTGACTTGTTGCAAAAGGTTTTCGACAAGTTCAAGGGGTTGACTACGATGAGACCTTCTCACCCGTAGCGATGCTTAAGTCTGTCCGAATCATGTTAGCAATTGCCGCATTTTATGATTATGAAATTTGGC
This sequence comes from Triticum dicoccoides, assembly GCF_002162155.2. Classification (NCBI taxonomy): domain Eukaryota; kingdom Viridiplantae; phylum Streptophyta; class Magnoliopsida; order Poales; family Poaceae; genus Triticum; species Triticum dicoccoides. The sequence goes on from NC_041381.1 coordinate 172,995,390, forward strand.
AAATGGATGTAAAAACTGCATTCCTGAATGGATTTCTGGAGGAAGAGTTGTATATGATGCAACCAGAAGGTTTTATCGATCCAAAGGGAGCTAACAAAGTGTGCAAGCTCCAGCGATCCATTTATGGACTGGTGCAAGCCTCTCGGAGTTGGAATAAACGTTTTGATAGTGTGATCAAAGCATTTGGGTTTATACAGACTTTTGGAGAAGCCTGTATTTACAAGAAAGTGAGTGGGAGCTCTGTAGCATTTCTAATATTATATGTGGATGACATATTATTGATTGGAAATGATATAGAATTTCTAGATAGCATAAAGGGATACTTGAATAAAAGTTTTTGAATGAAAGACCTCGGTGAAGCTGCTTACATATTGGGCATTAAGATCTATAGAGATAGATCAAAACGCTTAATTGGACTTTCACAAAGCACATACCTTGACAAAATTTTGAAGAAGTTCAAAATGGATCAAGCAAAGAAAGGGTTCTTGCCTGTATTGCAAGGTGTGAAGTTGAGTAAGACTCAAAGCCCGACCACTGCAGAAGATAGAGAGAAAATGAAAAATGTTCCCTATGCTTCAGCCATAGGCTCTATCATGTATGCAATGCTGTGTACCAGACCTGATGTGTGTCTTGCTATAAGTCTAGCATGGAGGCAAAGTAATCCAGGAGTGGATCACTGGACAGCGGTCAAGAACATCCTGAAGTACCTGAAAAGGACTAAGGATATGTTTCTCGTATATGGAGGTGACAAAGAGCTCATTGTAAATGGTTATGTTGATGCAAGCTTTGACACTGATCCGGACGATTCTAAATCGCAAACCGGATACGTGTTTACATTAAACGGTGGAGCTGTCAGTTGGTGTAGTTCAAAGCAAAGCGTCGTGGCGGGATCTACGTATGAAGCGGAATACATAGCTGCTTCGGAAGCAGCCAATGAAGGAGTCTGGATGAAGGAGTTCATATCCGATCTAGGTGTCATACCTAGTGCATCGGGTCCAATGAAAATCTTTTGTGACAATACTGGAGCGATTGCCTTAGCGAAGGAATCCAGATTTCACAAGAGAACCAAGCACATCAAGAGACGCTTCAATTCCATCCGGGATCTAGTCCAGGTGGGAGACATAGAGATTTGCAAGATACATACGGATCTGAATGTTGCAGACCCGTTGACTAAGCCTCTTCCACGAGCAAAACATGATCAACAGGAAGACTCCATGGGTGTTAGAATCATTACTATGTAATCTAGATTATTGACTCTAGTGCAAGTGGGAGACTGAAGGAAATATGCCCTAGAGGCAATAATAAAGTTATTATTTATTTCCTTATATCATGATAAATGTTTATTATTCATGCTAGAATTGTATTAACCGGAAACATAATACATGTGTGAATATATAGACAAACAGAGTATCACTAGTATGCCTCTACTTGACTAGCTTGTTAATCAAAGATGGTTATGTTTCCTAACCATGAACAAGGAGTTGTTATTTGATTAACAAGGTCACATCATTAGTTGAATGATCTGATTGACATGACCCATTCCGTTAGCTTAGCACCCGATCGTTTAGTATGTTGCTATTGCTTCCTTCATGACTTATACATGTTCCTGTGACTATGAGATTATGCAACTCCCGTTTACCGGAGGAACACTTTGTGTGCTACCAAACGTCACAACGTAACTGCGTGATTATAAAGGTGCTCTACAGGTGTCTCCAAAGGTACTTGTTGAGTTGGTGTATTTCGAGCTTAGGATTTGTCACTCCGAATGTCGGAGAGGGATCTCTGGGCCCTCTCGGTAATACACATCACTTAAGCCTTGCAAGCATATCAACTAATGAGTTAGTTGCGAGATGATGTATTACGGAACGAGTAAAGAGACTTGCCGGTAACGAGATTGAACTAGGTATTGGATACCGACGATCGAATCTCGGGCAAGTAACATACCGATGACAAAGGGAACAACGTATGTTGTTGTGCGGTTTGACCGATAAAGATCTTCGTAGAATATGTAGGAACCAATATGGGCATCCAGGTCCCGCTATTGGTTATTGACCGGAGACGTGTCTCGGTCATGTCTACATTGTTCTCGAACCGTAGGGTCCGCACGCTTAAGGTTTTGATGACAGTTATATTATGAGTTTATGTATTTTGATGTACCGAAGGTTGTTCGGAGTCCCGGATGTGATCACGGACATGACGAGGAGTCTCGAAATGGTCGAGACATAAAGATTGATATATTGGACGGATATATTTGGACACCGGAAAGGTTCCGGATGAGATTGGGATTATACCGGAGTTCCGGGAGGTTACCGGAACCCCCCGGTAAGTATATGGGCCTTATTGGGCCTTAGTGGAAGGGAGGGAGAAGGAGCAAAGGAGGGGGCGCGCCCCCACCAAGCCCAATCCGAATTGGGAGGGGGGCCGGCCCCCCCTTTCCTTCTCTCCTCCCCCCTCTTCCTTCCCTCTCCTACTCCTATTAGGAAAAGAGGGGGGAAACCTACTTGGAGTAGGTTTCCCCCTCCTAGGGCGCGCCTCCCCTTAGGCCGGCCCCCTCCTCCCTCCCTCCTTTATATACGGGGGCGGGGGGCACCCCAGAGACACACAAGTTGATCATTGTGATCGTTCCTTAGCCGTGTGCGGTGCCCCCCTCCACGATATTACACCTCGGTCATATTGTAGCAGTGCTTAGGCGAAGCCCTGCGACAGTTGAACATCAAGATCGTCACCACGCCGTCGTGCTGACGGAACCCCTCCCCGTGCCTCTGCTGGATCGGAGTTCGGGGTGCATCATCGAGCTGTACGTGTGTCAAGAACTCGGAGGTGCCGGAGTAACGGTGCTTGGATCGGTTGAACCGGGAAGACGTACGACTACTTCCTCTACGTTGTGTCAACGCTTCCGCTTCGGTCTACGAGGGTACATAGACAACACTCTCCCCTCTCGTTGCTATGCATCACCATGATCTTGCGTGTGCGTAGGAATTTTTTTGAAATTACTACGTTCCCCAACAGGAGGCACAATGCTCCCCAAGAAGCCACTAGGGCCACCGTATTCTCCTCACGCCCGCACACAATGCGAGATGCCGTGATTCCACTATTGGTGCCCTTGAAGGCGGTGACCGAACCTTTACAAAAAAGGTTGGGGCAATCTCCACAACAATCGGAGGCTCCCAACAACACCACGAAGCTTCACCACAATGGAGTATGGCTTCGGGGTGACCTCAACCGTCTAGGGTGCTCAACCACCCAAGAGTAACAAGATCCGCTAGGGATAAGTGGGGGGAATCAAATATCCTGTGGTGGAAGTGTAGATCGGGCCCTTGTCACCCAATCCCGAGCAAATCAACAAGTTTGATTGGCTAGGGAGAGAGATCGGGCGAAAATGGAGCTTGGAACAACAATGGAGCTTTTTGGTGGAAGAGGTGGTCAACTAGAGGTAGAAGACACCCCTTATATAGTCGTGGGAAAAACCCAACCATTATCCACATGTTCAGCCCACGACACGCGGTACTACCGCTCCAGGGGCGCGGTACTACCGCGAGGTTGCGCGGTACTACCGTGGTGGACCACGGTGCTTCCGCAACAGCAGCACAGGCCGGAACTTGCCTGACTAGGGGGCAGTACTACCGCTTGCGCGGTACTGCCGCTCCCCCTTGCGGTACTACCGCAAGGCAGGAACGTCACGGCCTGGGAAGGGCGCAGATGAAATAAATTACATCCGTGCCTACTTCCGCTGAAACTGAGGTGGTACAAAAATCCGACGCGGTACTACCGCTCGCGAGGCGTGGTACTACCGTTGCGGGCGCGGATGTAAAAAATTACATCCGCGCCTACTACCGTGACACTGCGGTACTAGGTAGGAGGGCCACGGTACTACCGCGCTGGACGAGCGGTACTACCGTGGGGGGCGCGGATGTAAAAAATTACATCCGCCCCTACTACCGCACCGGAGTGGCACAAGGCCTGGGAGCCGCGGTACTACCGCTCCATAGGAGCGGTACTACCGTGACACACAGCGGTACTACCGCTTGTACTTGCGGTACTACCGCAAGTACAACAGTAGTCGTCAGATTTCCGCACAACCAAGGTAACGAATGGAAGCTCCAAAATGCAGGGAAAGGAGGGACAAATGTACGTGTTGATTCCACCCAAACCTTTCCGACGCGGACCCCCTCTTAATAGTACGGCTCCCCTACGACTCAAATCCACCAAAGAGAAACGTAGAACAACACCGACTTCAATAGTCTCCGAGGGGCACCAAATCGTCTCGTGCCTAGTGATGAAGTATCTGAGAAACTCAAGGCACACGATTAGTCTGCAAAAGCATTGTCATCAATCACCAAAACACCTAAGGGATAAATATGCCCTTACAACTATTGTTGCATCACCCTTTCCACTTCAAGGAAAACCAACGCAAGCTCAAGGTGTAGCAAAGGGGAAGGGGAAAAGGAATGGAAAGGGCTCGCACTGGCGCGGCTCACCGCCGTCACCGGCGACCGGGGTGCAGCCGCGTGCCTCTATGGCACTGGATGCGGAAAGCGAGAGGGAGAGGCGAGGGGGAGCAGAGGAGGCGCACCCGTCGTTTTCTCTCGCTGTCAAAGGAAAGAAAGGGGAAGGTAGGGAGCTCGCGCGGCGTAGCGCGGCGCGGTGGTGCGTCACCGGCGGCCGGCGAGGCCCGAAACCCTTAACGAGGGAGAGACGAAGCAAGCGGCGCGCGAGGGAAGGAACTGATTTGGTCGGGGGATCGACTCCTGTTTTTCTTCGAGCAAAATGCGTGCGTAGCCGTCGGATCAACTTGAATGGCCAAGATTGTAACCCTAGTGGCACAACGGGCTTCTTGGGCTGAAAGTAGAGGCGGGGATAGGCCGGCTCGCGCAGCGCCGAGGCCGTAGCCGCGGGCGCTGGGCTGCGTTGCAGTCTTTTTTTTGTTTCAGTTTTTTGTTATTTGTCCAATTTTTGGGCAGATTTCAAATAGTTTTTCTATGCAAAAATTTTCGAACGAATTTTAGAAAATAGAAAAGTAAACAGAAAAAGTTTTTGAAAAATAAAATAGAAAATTTTCAGAAAAATAAATGTTCATGAATTCTACAAAGAAAATAATAAAGTTCATGAATTTTTGTTTGGACAAAAGAAAAGTTTCTGTAAAGAATAAAATGTTCATGAATTTTTTATTCATGTTTTTCCGGTGCAAAAAAGGTGATCTTTTAAAAGTGAATAGAACTAAAGTAAAAAACTATATTGTTGCTTCTCTAATGCATTTTTGAACCAACCGGTTAAAATTGCTTAGAGAGTAAAAGAGTGCAGAATTGTTTCTGTATAGAATATTGTAAAGTTTCCGCTTCAAAGTAAAAGTTTAATCCTCAAATTAAATTGGAACCAATGGGAAAATTTAATTGGAAGAACTGTTCTTAGCAATGTTTTTCCCTTGTGGGTGAAATCAGATTCAGATAGCTTCCGCTATGACAAAAGAAAGATATTTGTTTTAAAGTTAAAATATGGTATTCTTATTTTCTGACCAACATTGATGATAACAGTACTATAATTCTATGAGTCTTATGTTCAAAGCTTAAATCTCTGATAATTTTTGTATCAAAGTGATCAATTTTCAGAGAACAAATAAAGATCAAGAAATGCTCTTGAGCTAGAGAAATGTATATTTCTTGTTTCCGCTGCAATAAAGTTGATGATGATGATGATTTCTTAGCAAAGTTGTTTAACAAAAATACTATCATCGCATTGCTTATGAGTTATATGCATTATTTCCATTTCCGCCCAACGGTGATATGGACTTAATGTAGAAGGATGATGTTTAATTCTAATTCTGCCACAACCTTTATTTAGAATATAAAAGGAAAGTTTTAAAAAGTTTAATGTGCATATTTTTTAACCAGACCAATGTAGGGTTAATTTTTATGCTCATTATTGTTGATTATTGGCTAAGTTTTCTCAGACTAAAAGTTTTCCATGCTTTCATTCGTGAAAGCAAATGGCTAGGTAATTGTGACCCAAAATATGACCAAGAAAGGTCATAACGTGAGGGAGTATGTTCTCTCTAAAGAATGGCTTCAAAAGAAAAGAGATAGATCATTGAGAGTCTTGGTTGACGAATGTCTTTCATGTACTCTCTATGAAGAAGGTTTTTCAGTCAACATGATTTGAAATGAAACAAGCAGCATGCGTGTTTAATTTGGCCAACGTCGGATCAAGCATGTGTGTCAAAAAGCATTCGGATTTATTTCTGAATTTGACGATTGAATATGCAGCCAAAAGAGCCAATTCTGTCCCTTAAAGAGAATTACCCGCATAGCGGGAAAAGATGATTATGATAAAACCCGCATGGCGGGAAAAGTCTAGGAAAATACATGCGTAACTGGGTAAAGTTGACATAGTATTATGTCAAAAATCCTGTATGGCGGGAGAAATTTAGGCAAAGGACTTATCCTGCATGACAAGAGAAAGATATGTGTCCCACTCTGGGAGACAAGTATGGAGTAGCTGTTGGGGAACGTAGTAATTTCAAAAAAAATTCTACGCACACGCAAGATCTTGGTGATGATATAGCAACGAGAGGGGAGAGTGTTCGTCTACGTACCCTCATAGACCGTAAGCGGAAGCGTTAGCACAACACGGTTGATGTAGTCGTACGTCTTCACGATCCGACCGATCCAAGCACCGAACGTACGGGGCCTCCGAGTTCAGCACACGTTCAGCTCGATAACGATCTCCGACCCTCCAATCCAGCAAAGGCTCCGGAGATGAATTCCGTCAGCACGACGGCGTGGTGATGATGATGATGTTCTACCGGCGCAGGGCTTCGCCTAAACTCCGCGACGATATGACCGAGGTGGAATATGGTGGAAGGGGGCACCGCACACGGCTAAGGAACGATCCGTAGATCAACTTGTGTGTCATGGGGTGCCCCCTGCCCCCGTATATAAAGGAGGGAGGGGGGAGGTGCGGCCGGCCAAGGAGGGCGCGCCAAGGAGGAGTCCTACTCCCACCGGGAGTAGGATTCCCCCCTTCCAAGTAGTAGGAGTAGGAGTCAAGGAAAGGGGGAAGAGAAGAGAAGGAAGGAGGGGGCGCAGCCCCTCCCCCTAGTCCAATTCGGACTAGGGCTTGGGGGTGCCCAACCTCTCCTCTCTCTTTCCCCTAAAGCCCAATAAGGCCCATATACTCCCTGGCGAATTCCCATAACTCTCCGGTACTCCGAAAACTACCCGAATCACTCAGAACCTTTCCGGGCTCCGAATATAGTCGTCCAATATATCGATCTTTACGTCTCGGCCATTTCGAGACTCCTCGTCATGTCCCCGATCTCATCCGGGACTCCGAACTCCTTCGGTACATCAAAACTCATAAACTCATAATATAACTGTCATCGAAACCTTAAGCGTGCGGACCCTACGGGTTCGAGAACTATGTAGACATGACCTAGAACTATTCTCGGTCAATAACCAATAGCGGAACCTGGATGCTCATATTGGCTCCCACATATTCTACGAAGATCTTTATCGGTCAAACCGCATAACAACATACGTTGTTCCCTTTGTCATCGGTATGTTACTTGCCCGAGATTCGATCGTCGGTATCCCAATACCTAGTTCAATCTCGTTACCGGTAAGTCTCTTTACTCGTTATGTAATGCATCATCCCGCAACTAACTCATTCATCACATTGCTTGCAAGGCTTATAGTGATGTGCATTACCGAGAGGGCCCAGAGATACCTCTCCGACAATCGGAGTGACAAAACCTAATCTCGAAATATGCCAACCCAACATGTACCTTTGGAGACACCTGTAGTACTCCTTTATAATCACCCAGTTACGTTGTGACGTTTGGTAGCACCCAAAGTGTTCCTCCGGTAAACGGGAGTTGCATAATCTCATAGTTACAGGAACATGTATAAGTCATGAAGAAAGCAATAGCAACATACTAAACGATCAAGTGCTAGGCTAATGGAATGGGTCATGTCAATCACATCATTCTCCTAATGATATGATCCCGTTAATCAAATGACAACTCATGTCTATGGTTAGGAAACTTAACCATCTTTGATTAACGAGCTAGTCAAGTAGAGGCATACTAGTGACACTATGTCTATGTATTCACACATGTATTATGTTTCTGGTTAATACAATTATAGCATGAATAATAAACATTTATCATGAAATAAGGAAATAAATAATAACTTTATTATTGCCTATAGGGCATATTTCCTTCAGTCTCCCACTTGCACTAGAGTCAATAATCTAGTTCACATCGCCATGTGATTTGACACCAATATTCATATCTGTATATGATTAACACCCATAGTTCACATCTTCATGTGACCAACACCCAAAGGGTTTACTAGAGTCAATAATCTAGTTCACATCGCTATGTGATTAACACCCAAAGAGTACTAAGGTGTGATCATGTTTTGCTCGTGAGAGAATCTTAGTCAACGGGTCTGTCATATTTAGAGCCATATGTATTTTGCAAATATTCTATGTCTACAATGCTCTGCACGGAGCTACTCTAGCTAATTGCTCCCACTTTCAATATGTATCCAGATTAAGACTTAGAGTCATCTGGATCAGTGCTAAAACTTGTATCGACGTAACCCTTTACGACGAACCTTTTGTCACCTCCATAATTGAGAAATATATCCTTATTCCACTAAGGATAATTCTGACCAATGTCCAGTGATCTACTTCTAGATCACTATTGTACTCCCTTGCCAAACCAGGGCAGAGTATACAATAGGTCTGGTCCATAGCATGGCATACTTTTATAGAACCTATGACTGATGCATAGGGAATGACTTTCATTCTCTTTCTATTTTCTACCGTAGTCGGGATTTGAGTCTTACTCAATTTCATACCTTTGCAACACAGGCAAGAATTTTTTTCTTTTACTGTTTCATTTTGAACTACTTCAAAATCTTGACAAGGTATGTACTTATTGAAAAACCTATCAAGCGTCTTGATCTATCTCAATAGATCTTGATGCTCAATATGTAAGTAGCTTTACTGAGGTCTTTCTTTTAAAGAACTCCTTTCAAACACTCCTTTATGCTTTGCAGAATAATTCTACATTATTTTCGATCAACAATATGTCATTCACATATACTTATCAGAAATGTTGTAGTGCTCCCACTCACTTTCTTGTAAATACAAGCTTCACTGCTAGTCTGTATAAAACTATATGCTTTGATCAACTTATCAAAGCGTATATTCCAACTCTGAGATGCTTGCACCAGTCCATAGATGGATCGCTGGAGCTTGCACATTTTGTTAACACCTTTAGGATTGACAAAACCTTCTGGTTGCATCATATACAACTCTTCTTTAAGAAAACCATTAAGGAATGCAGTTTTGACATCCATTTGCCAGATTTCATAAATTGTGGCAATTGCTAACATGATTTGGACAGACTTAAGCATCGCTACAGTTGAGAAAATCTCATTGTAGTCAACACCTTGAACTTGTCAAAAACCTTTTTGCAACAAGTCGGGCTTAGTAGATAGTAACACTACTATCAGTGTCCGTCTTCCTCTTGAAGATCCATTTATTTAACATGGCTTGCTGATCATTGAGCAAGTCAATCAAAGTCCATGCTTTGTTCTCATACATGGATCATATCTCAGATTTTATGGCCTCAAGCCATTTCGTGGAATCTGGGCTCATCATCGCTTCCTCATAGTTCGTAGGTTCATCATGGTCTAGTAACATGGCTTCCAGAACATGATTACTGTACCACTCTAGTGTGGATCTTACTCTGGAAGACCTACGAGGTTTGGTAGCAACTTGATCTGAAGTTTCATGATCATCATCATTAACTTCCTCACTAATTGGTGTAGGAATCACTGGAACTGATTTCTGTGATGCACTACTTTCCAATAAGGGAGAAGGTACAATTACCTCATCAAGTTCTACTTTCCTCCCACTCACTTCTTTCGAGAGAAACTCCTTCTCTAGAAAGGATCCATCTTAGCAACGAATATCTTGCTCTCGGATCTGTGATAGAAGGTGTACCCAACAGTTTCCTTTGGGTATTCTATGAAGACGTACTTCTCCGATTTGGGTTCGAGCTTATCAGGTTGAAAACCTTTTTCATATAAGCATTGTAACTCCAAGCTTTAAGAAACGACAGCTTAGGTTTACTTCTAAACCATAGTTCATACGATGTCGTCTCAACGGATTTAGATGGTGCCCTATTTAAAGTGAATGCAGCTGTCTTTAATACATAACCCCAAAACAATAGTGGTAAATCAGTAAGAGACATCATAGATCGCACCATATCCAATAATGTGCGGTTATGACGTTCGGACACACCATAACGTTGTGGTGTTCCAGGTGGCGTGAGCTGTGAAACTATTTCACATTGTTTTAATTGAAGACCAAACTCGTAACTCAAATATTCGTCTCCGCGATCAGATCGCGGAAACTTTATTTTCTTGTTATGATGATTTTTCCACTTCACTCTGAAATTCTTTGAAACTTTCAACTATTTCAGACTTATGTTTCATCAAGTAGATATACCCATATCTGCTCAAATCATCTTGTGAAGGTCAGAAAATAACGATACTTGTCACGAGCATCAATACTCATTGGATCGCATACATCGGTATGTATTATTTCCAACAAGTTATTAGCTCGTTCCATTGTTCAGGAGAACGGAGTTTTAGTCATCTTACCCAAAAGGCACAGTTCGCAAGCATCAAATGATTCATAACCAAGTGATTCCAAAAATCCATCTTTATGGAGTTTCTTCGTGCGCTTTACACCGATATGACCCAAACGGCAGTGCCACAAATAAGTTGCACTATCATTATTAACTTTGCATCTTTTGGCATCAATATTATGAATATGTGTATCACTACGATCGAGATCCAACAAACTATTTTGATTGGGTGTATGACCATTGGAGGTTTTATTCATGTAAACAGAACAACAATTATTCTCTGACTTTAAATGAATAGCCGTATTGCAATAAACATGATCAAATCATATTCATGCTCAACGCAAACGCCAAATAACATTTATTTAGGTTTAACACTAATCCCGAAAGTATAGGGAGTGTGCGATGATGATCATATCAATCTTGGAACTACTTCCAACACTCATCGTCACTTCCCCTTCAACTAGTCTCTGTTTATTCTGTAACTCCTGTTTCGAGTTACTAATCTTAGCAACTGAACAAGTATCAAATACTCAGGAGCTACTATAAACACTAGTAAGGCACACATCAATAACTTGTATATCAAATATACCCTTGTTCACTTCGCCATCCTTCTTATCCACCAAATATTCAGGGCATTTCCGCTTCCAGTGACCATTTCCTTTGCAGTGTAAGCACTTAGTTTCAGGCTTTGGTCCAGCTGTGGGCTTCTTCGCGGGAGTGACAACTTGCTTGTCATTCTACTTGAAGTTCCCTTTCTATCCCTTTGTCCTTTTCTTGAAACTAGTGGTCTTGTCAATCATCAACACTTGATGCTCTTTCTTGATTTCTACCTTCGTCGATTTCAACATCACGAAGAGCTCGGGAATCGTTTTCGTCATCCCTTGCATACTATAGTTCATCACAAAGTTCTACTAACTTGGTGATGGTGACTAGAGAATTTTGTCAATCACTATCTTATCTGGAAGATTAACTCCCACTTGATTCAAGCGATTGAAGTACCCAGACAATCTGAGCACATGCTCACTAGTTGAGCGATTCTCCCCCATCTTTTAGCTATAGAACTTGTTGGAGACTTCATATCTCTCAACTCGGGTATTTGCTGGAAATATTAACTTCAACTCCTGGAACATCTCATATGGTCCATGACGTTCAAAACGTCTTTGAAGTCCCGATTCTAAGACGTTAAGCATGGTGCACTAAACTATCAAGTAGTCATCATATTGAGCTAGCCAAACGTTCATAACGTCTGCATCTGCTCCTGCAATAGGTCTGTCACCTAGTGGTGCATTAAGGACATAATTCTTCTGTGCAGCAATGAGGATAAACCTCAGATCACGGATCCAATCCGGATCATTGCTACTAACATCTTTCAACACAATTTTCTCTAGGAACATATCAAAATAAACATATGAAAGCAACAACGCAAGCTATTGATCTACAACATAATTTGCAAAATACTACCAGGACTAAGTTCATGATAAATTTAAGTTCAATTAATCATATTACTTAAGAACTCCCACTTAGATAGACATCTCTCTAGTCATCTAAGTGATCACGTGATCCAAATCAACTAAACCATGTCCGATCATCACGTGAGATGGAGTAGTTTTCAATGGTGAACATCACTATGTTGATCATATCTACTATATGATTCACGCTCGACCTTTCGGTCTCCGTGTTCCGAGGCCATATCTGTATATGCTAGGCTCGTCAAGTTTAACCTGAGTATTCCGCGTGTGCAACTGTTTTGCACCCGTTGTATTTGAGCGTAGAGCCTATCACACCCGATCATCACGTGGTGTCTCAGCACGAAGAACTTTCGCAACGGTGCATACTCAGGAAGAACACTTCTTGATAATTAGTGAGAGATCATCTTAAAATGCTACCGTCAATCAAAGCAAGATAAGATGCATAAAGGATAAACATCAAATGCAATCAATATAAGTGATATGATATGGCCATCATCATCTTGTGCTTGTGATCTCCATCTTCGAAGCACCATCATGATCACCATCGTCACCGGCGCGACACCTTGATCTCCATCGTAGCATCGTTGTCGTTACGCCATCTATTGCTTCTACGACTATCGCTACCGCTTAGTGATAAAGTAAAGCAATTACAGGGCGTTTGCATTTCATACAATAAAGCGACAACCATATGGCTCCTGCCAGTTGCCGATAACTTCGGTTACAAAACATGATCATCTCATACAATAAAATATAGCATCACGTCTTGACCATATCACATCACAACATGCCCTGCAAAAACAAGTTAGACGTCCTCTACTTTGTTGTTGCAAATTTTACGTGGCTGCTACGGGCTTAGCAAGAACCGTTCTTACCTACGCATCAAAAACCACAACGATAGTTCGTCAAGTTGGTGTTGTTTTAACCTTCACAAGGACCGGGCGTAGCCACACTCGATTCAGCTAAAGTGAGAGAGACAGACACCCGCCAGTCACCTTTAAGCACGAGTGCTCGTAACGGTGAAACCAGTCTCGCGTAAGCATACGCGTAATGTCGGTCCGGGCCACTTTATCTCACAATACCGCCGAACCAAAGTATGACATGCTGGTAAGCAATATGACTTGTATCGCCCACAACTCACTTGTGTTCTACTCGTGCATATAACATCAACGCATAAAACCTAGGCTCGGATGCCACTGTTGGGGAACGTAGTAATTTCAAAAAATTTCCTACGCACACGCAAGATCATGGTGATGATATAGCAACGAGAGGGGAGAGTGTTCGTCTACGTACCCTCGTAGACCGTAAGCGGAAGCGTTAGCACAACGCGGTTGATGTAGTCGTACGTCTTAACGATCCGACCGATCCAAGCATCGAACGTACGGGGCCTCCGAGTTCAGCACACGTTCAGCTCGATGACGATCTCCTACCCTCCGATCCAGCAAAGGCTCCGGAGATGAGTTCCGTCAGCACGACGGCATGGTGACAATGATGATGTTCTACCGGCGCAGGGCTTCGCCTAAACTCCGCGACGATATGACCGAGGTGGAATATGATGGAAGGGGGCACCGCACACGGCTAACGAACGATCCGTAGATCAACTTGTGTGTCATGGGGTGCCCCCTGCCCCCGTATATAAAGGAGGGAGGGGGAGGTGCGGCCGGCCAAGGAGGGCGCGCCAAGGAGGAGTCCTACTCCCACCGGGAGTAGGATTCCCCCCTTCCAAGTAGTAGGAGTAGGAGTCAACGAAAGGGGGAAGAGAAGAGAAGGAAGGAGGGGGCGCAGCCCCTCCCCCTAGTCCAATTCGGACTAGGCCTTGGGGGGCGCCCAACCTCTCCTCTCTCTTTCCCCTAAAGCCCAATAAGGCCCATATACTCCCCGGCGAATTCCCGTAACTCTCCGGTACTCCGAAAACTACCCGAATCACTCGGAACCTTTCCGGACTCCGAATATAGTCGTCCAATATATCGATCTTTACGTCTCGACCATTTCGAGACACCTCGTCATGTCCCCGATCTCATCCGGGACTCCGAACTCCTTCGGTACATCAAAACTCATAAACTCATAATATAACTGTCATCGAAACCTTAAGCGTGCGGACCCTACGGGTTCGAGAATTATGTAGACATGACCTAGAACTATTCTCGGTCAATAACCAATAGCGGAACCTGGATGCTCATATTGGCTCCCACATATTCTACGAAGATCTTTATCGGTCAAACCGCATAACAACATACGTTGTTCCCTTTGTCATCGGTATGTTACTTGCCCGAGATTCGATCGTCGGTATCCCAATACCTAGTTCAATCTCGTTACCGGTAAGTCTCTTTACTCGTTATGTAATGCATCATCCCGCAACTAACTCATTCATCACATTGCTTGCAAGGCTTATAGTGATGTGCATTACCGAGAGGGCCCAGAGATACCTCTCCGACAATCGGAGTGACAAAACCTAATCTCGAAATATGCCAACCCAACATGTACCTTTGGAGACACCTGTAGTACTCCTTTATAATCACCCAGTTATGTTGTGACGTTTGGTAGCACCCAAAGTGTTCCTCCGGTAAACGGGAGTTGCATAATCTCATAGTTACAGGAACATGTATAAGTCATGAAGAAAGCAATAGCAACATACTAAACGATCAAGTGCTAGGCTAATGGAATGGGTCATGTCAATCACATCATTCTCCTAATGATATGATCCCGTTAATCAAATGACAACTCATGTCTATGGTCAGGAAACTTAACCATCTTTGATTAACGAGCTAGTCAAGTAGAGGCATACTAGTGACACTATGTCTATGTATTCACACATGTATTATGTTTCTTGTTAATACAATTATAGCATGAATAATAAACATTTATCATGAAATAAGGAAATAAATAATAACTTTATTATTGCCTATAGGGCATATTTCCTTCAGTAGCTATTATGCTTTCCTAGTATCAACCGTACACCTTATGTGTAACGGTCATTAAGCACTCAATAAATCCAAAGAGAATAAAAGTTATAGATAAACCTAAAAATAAGAATGATATGCAAGTGTGACTTGCAAAAGTATTAACGATAAAGAACTCTGTTGAGTTTCTGAAATGGAATGAGGAAAAAGTACTCCCATACCAGTTAACAGATAACTTCATTTCATATGAAGCAGTCAGATAAATGAAGTAGATAATCAAAGTTTTCTGAATTCACAAGAGTTATGAATGGTTTTTCAAAATTGTGGCAGAAAAGTTCTTGCCACATTTCAGGGGGGGAATATGAGATAAATTAAGAATGATAAAACTTCCCTATACTTTAGATAATGTGATGCACATTATGCATCTAAAGTGATCCATTAATGAAGAATGTTATCGTCTGGGGGAGTACTACGGTCATAGTAATACCCATAAAGAAAATAAATAGTTGTATTTCTGGATCTTTTACAGTTCCGAAAGCAGACTAAGGAACACTAAGACAGTGCTTAAAGTGCCATAAAGAAGAAAGTTTTTAACAGAATAAACCCAAATAATAAAGTTTAAAGATACCCCAATTTTAGTGAAGATGGAATAATCTTGGGGAGCATGGTATGAAAATACCTAAGACTTGAATAGATTGTATCTGGGGGAGCATGTTGTATGACCTATACAACACCTGTTATTAGCTCTATAAAGGAGGAATGAGTAAACATGGATCTTGTGATAAAGGTCCCTGTTAAAGCTATTACTTCTTGGAAATGAAAGACTATACAATTAATTTGCCTCTTGGCAATGACAGAGCAACAACAACCCCATATGAAAGAAGTGCCAGTACCTGAGACACAGATGGTCTCAAGGAATGAGAAAACCAGATACTTCTGATTACTATAAAGTCTATGTCAGTGAAATTCAAATGGAGGTTGATCCCACCTCATTTAAAGGGCTCAATCGAGCTTAGAGAAGTGTCTGTTTGTCTAAATGATAAGAGACTATATGAGATGAAATAAAACTGGTGAATCCCGACAATGTTTCGGACTCATAAGTAATTTCCAATGGAGCATAAATAGTAGGCTATAAAAGGTCTACAAGGTCAATGTGACTCCAAAGGAAATATGTAAAGGTGTAAAGCGCGACTTAAACCGAAAGATTTTGTGCAAAGAGAATGAAAAAATTACAATGAGTGTTAGTGGCACATCATGACCGACATCATGATCTGAGTTACATCAGATGAAAGTAAAGAACACATGGGATACTGCTTCAAGAAGTCTTTTATGGACTAGAGCAAAGTCTCTAGACAGTGGTATTTATAGGTAGAGGAATCAGATGTTATTTTGGGTTAAAGAAAATGAGAGGACAATGTATTCATGCAAAGTTGTAGAATGGGAAATTCATTTCCTAATCCTGTGCATGTGGATGACGTCCTACTTGCTAGTGGTGATGTCAATCTACTGTAGGAGGAGAAAAGAAGTTCTTGTCCTCAAAATTCAAAAGAATGTTCTCGGTAGAGTGTCTCTCGTTATAAATATAGAGATTCACCAAGAAAAAAATTTAAAATGGGGTATTAGGAATGTCACATGGACATGCTAAGAAAGGTCTCTAAAGTATGCATGCGAGAAAACCTACGCCTGTTCTTATAGTCAGGGTAATGGAACTGGAAACTATGGTGTTCCAAAAGATGATGAGAAAATATTGGAAACGGATATGGTGCCATATGCTTCAGCTGTTGGAAGCTCAATATATTACCCTGACACGGTTTATGTATCCGGGTTGTTTTGGCAATGTCCAGTCCATATATAGATCATTGGAATGGAGTGAAAGATATCGACCTCATGCTGAAAGAAATAAGTGCTCTCAAAAGATTGTGAGTACAAAGACAGGACTTGTGAAATGCATAGCGAAATCCACAATTATCGCTAACTTTCACACTTGGAGTTCTTTTGTGGAAAAGCTCCAAAGAATGAAACAATTATCATCAATGTGATGCAAAACATGTTATAGCTTGATATGAGGCTGAGGGACAGGCAAAATGGTTAAGGAGACCTGTACCTGGAGTTGATAATGGTTGATAACAGCGATAACCATTTTAAGTTTTTCGCTCCTATGACAATGAGTCAAGTGTTGATGTCAAACACACTGACACAGAGTTATCCATTGTAAAGGAGAAAGTCCGGAATTATGTAGAAATGCTTGAAGCATAAAAGCAATAGACAAGTGTTTGCAGATCTGCTTATTAAAGGCTTACCGCCCAGTGTGTTCGGAGAACACACAGTCGACATGGGTTTTATGGTATAGTCTAAGATTTCCGGACAATAAGGGCCCAAGGTTAAAGAATTTGTTTCAAAATAGAGAGGTACGTTGTGGCTGTCTGATTCTATCGGCAATTGAGTTGTGATGATGAAACATGTTCTATGTATTGATCTATTATGAAACGAGTAAAGTAAAAGCATAAGGTCAAAAGTAAAAGTTGAGATCAAGGGGGAGATTGTTAGGATGATCTCCACCATGTGGGCCCAACGGCCCACCGGACCCTTAGATCCATGCCCTGATTGGGGGCGCTCAACCCACTATGGTTGACGGCCCCCTGTCACCTGCACATATATAAAGAGGTGGGGGCCGGTGGCTCGCAACACGAGGTTTGTCATGACGCCGTATGTTGGGGGACGTAGTAATTTCAAAATTTTCCTACGCACACGCAAGATCATGGTGATGGCATAGCAACGAGAGGGGAGAGTGTTCGTCCATGTACCCTCGTAGACCGTAAGCGGAAGCGTTAGCACAACGCGGTTGATGTAGTCGTACGTCTTCACGATCCGACTGATCCAAGCACCGAACGTACGGCACCTCCGAGTTCAGCACACGTTCAGCTAGATGACGATCTCCGGGCTCCGATCCAGCAAAGCTCCGGAGATGAGTTCCGTCAGCACGACGGCGTGGTGATGATGATGATGTTCTACCGGTGCAGGGCTTCGCCTAAACTCCGCAACGATATGACCGAGGTGGAATATGATGGAGGGGGGCACCGCACACCGCTAAGGAACGATCCATAGATCAACTTGTGTGTCTATGGGGTGCCCCCCCCGGCCCCCGTATATAAAGGAGCCAGGGAGGAGGAGGCGGCCGGCCAAGGAGGGCGCGGCAAGGGGGGAGTCCCACTCCCGGTGGGAGTAGGACTCCCTTCTTTCCTAGTTGGAATAGGAGAAGGGGGGAAAGAGGAGGAAGAGGGGAAGGAAAGGGGGGGGCGCCGCCCCCCTTCTCTTGTCCTATTCGGACTAGGAAGGGGAGGGGCGTGCGGCCCCCTCCTGCCTCCTTCCCTCTTCTCCCTCGAGGCCCATGTAGGCCCAATAACCCCCCGAGGGGTTCCGGTAACCTCTCGGTACTCCGGTAAAATGCCGATTTCACCCAGAACGATTCCGATGTCCAAATATAGGCTTCCAATATATCGATCTTTATGTCTCGACCATTTCGAGACTCCTCGTCATGTCTGTGATCACATCCAGGACTCCAAACAAACTTCGGTACATCAAAACTTATAAACTCATAATAAAACGGTCATCATAACATTAAGCGTGCGGACCCTACGGGTTCGAGAACTATGTAGACATGACCTAGAACTATTCTCGGTCAATAACCAATAGCGGGACCTGGATGCCCATATTGGTTCCTACATATTCTACAAAGATCTTTATCGGTCAAACCGCATAACAACATACGTTGTTCCCTTTGTCATCGGTATGTTACTTGCCCGAGATTTGATCGTCGATATCCAATACCTAGTTCAATCTCATTACCGGCAAGTCTCTTTACTCGTTCTGTAATGCATCATCTCATAACCAACTCATTGGTCACATTGCTTGCAAGGCTTATAATGATGTGCATTACCGAGAGGGCCCAAAGATACCTCTCCGACGATCGGAGTGACAAAACCTAATCTCGAAATACGCCAAATCAACATGTACCTTCGGAGACACCTATAGTACTCCTTTATAATCACCTAGTTACGTTGTGACGTTTGGTAGTACCCAAAGTGTTCCTCCGGTAAACGGGAGTTGCATAATTCTCATAGTTACAGGAACATGTATAAGTCATGAAGAAAGCAATAGCAGTATACTAAACGATCAAGTGCTAGGCTAATGGAATGGGTCATGTCAATCACATCATTCTTCTAATGATGTGATCCCACTAATCAAATGACAACACATGTCTATGGTTAGGAAACATAACCATCTTTGATTAACGAGCTAGTCAAGTAGAGGCATACTAGTGACTATATGTTTGTCTATGTATTCACACATGTATCATGTTTCCGGTTAATACAATTCTAGCATGAATAATAAACATTTATCATGATATGAGGAAATAAATAATAACTTTATTATTGCCTCTAGGGCATATTTCCTTCAGTCTCCCTCTTGCACTAGAGTCAATAATCTAGATTACATAGTAATGATTCTAACACCCATGGAGTCTTGGTGCTGATCATGTTTTGCTCATGAGAGAGGCTTAGTCAATGGGTCTGCAACATTCAGATCCGTATGTATCTTGCAAATCTCTATGTCTCCCACTTGGACTTGGTCCCGAATGGAATTGAAGCGTCTCTTGATGTGCTTGGTCCTCTTGTGAAATCTGGATTCCTTTGCCAAGGCAATTGCACCAATATTGTCACAGAAGATCTTCATTGGTCCCGATGCACTAGGTATGACACCTAGATAGGAAATGAACTCCTTCATCCAGACTCCTTCATTTGCTGCTTCAGAAGTAGCTATGTACTCCGCTTCACATGTAGATCCCGCCACGACGCTTTGTTTAGAACTGCACCAACTTACAGCTCCACCGTTTAATAAAAACATGTATCCGGTTTGCGATTTAGAATCGTCCGGATCAGTGTCAAAGCTTGCATCGACGTAACCATTTACGACTAGCTCTTTGTCACCTCCATATACGAGAAACATATCCTTAGTCCTTTTCAGGTATTTCAGGATGTTCTTGACCGCTGTCCAGTGATCCACTCCTGGATTACTTTGGTACCTTCCTGCCAAGCTTATTGCTAAGCATACGTCAGGTCTGGTACACAACATTGCATACATGATAGAGCCTATGGCTGAAGCATAGGGAACATCTTTCGTTTTCTCTCTATCTTCTGCTGTGGTCGGGCATTGAGTTTGACTCAACTTCACACCTTGAAGCACGGGCAAGAACCCTTTCTTTTCCTGATCCATTTTGAACTTTTTCAAAATTTTATCAAGGTATGTGCTTTGTGAAAGTCCTATTAAGCGTCTTGATCTATCTCTACAGATCTTGATGCCCAATATGTAAGCAGCTTCACCGAGGTCTTTCATTGAAAAACTTTTATTAAATTATCCCTTTATGCTACCCAGAAATTCTATATCATTTCCAATTAATAATATGTCATCTACATATAATATCAGAAATGCTACAGAGCTCCCACTCACTTTCTTGTAAATACAGGCTTCTCCAAAAGTCTGTATAAAACCATATGCTTTGATCTCACTATCAAAGCGTTTATTCCAACTCCGAGATGCTTGCACCAGTCCATAAATGGAACGCTGGAGCTTGCACACTTTGTTAGCACTTTTTGGATCGACAAAACCTTCTGGCTGCATCATATACAACTCTTCTTCCAGGAATCCATTCAAGAATGCAGTTTTGACATCCATTTGCCAAATTTCATAATCATGAAATGCAGCAATAGCTAACATGATTCGGACAGACTTAAGCATCGCTACGGGTGAGAAAGTCTCATCGTAGTCAACTCCTTGAACTTGTCGAAAACCTTTTGCAACAAGTCGAGCTTTATAGATAGTTACATTACCATCAGCATCAGTCTTCTTCTTAAAGATCCATTTATTCTCAATGGCTTGCCGATCATCGGGCAAGTCAACCAAAGTCCATACTTTGTTTTCATACATGGATCCCATCTCAGATTTCATGGCCTCTAACCATTTTGCGGAATCTGGGCTCATCATCGCTTCCTCATAGTTCGTAGGTTCATCATGGTCAAGTAACATGACTTCCAGAATAGGATTACCGTACCACTCTGGTGCGGATCTTACTCTGGTAGACCTAGGAGGTTCAGTAGAAACTTGATTTGAAGTTTCATGATCAATATCACTAGCTTCCTCACTAATTGGTGTAGTTGTCACAGGAACCGGTTCCTGCGATGAACTACTTTCCAATAAGGGAGTATATACAGTTATCTCATCAAGTTCTACTTTCCTCCCACTCACTTCTTTCGAGAGAAACTCCTTCTCTAGAAAGGATCCAATTTTAGCAACGAAAATCTTGCCCTCAGATCTGTGATAGAAGGTGTACCCAATAGTTTCTTTTGGCTATCCTATGAAGACACATTTCTCCGATTTGGGTTCGAGCTTATCTGGTTGAAGTTTCTTCACATAAGCATCGCAGCCCCAAACTTTAAGAAACGGCAACTTTGGTTTCTTGCCAAACCACAGTTCATAAGGCATCGTCTTAACGGATTTTGATGGTGCCCTATTTAACGTGAATGCGGCCGTCTCTAAAGCATAACCCCAAAACAATAGCGGTAAATCAGTAAGAGACATCATAGATCGCACCATATCAAGTAAAGTACGATTACGACGTTCGGACACACCATTTCGTTCTGGTGTTCCGGGTGGCGTGAGTTGCGAAACTATTCCGCATTGTTTCAAGTGCAGACCAAACTCGTAACTCAAATATTCTCCTCCACGATCAGATCGTAGAAACTTTATTTTCTTGTTACGATGATTTTCCACTTCACTCTGAAATTCTTTGAACTTTTCAAATGTTTCAGACTTGTGTTTCATTAAGTAGATATACCCATATCTGCTCAAATCATCTGTGAAGGTGAGAAAATAACGATACCCGCCGCGAGCCTCAACATTCATTGGACCACAAACATCAGTATGTATGATTTCCAACAAATCAGTTGCTCGCTCCATAGTTCCGGAGAACGGCGTTTTAGTCATCTTGCCCATGAGGCACGGTTCGCAAGTACCAAGTGATTCATAATCAAGTGATTCCAAAAGCCCATCAATATGGAGTTTCTTCATGCGCTTTACACCGATATGACCTAAACGGCAGTGCCACAGATAAGTTGCACTATCGTTATCAACTCTGCATCTTTTGGTTTCAACACTATGAATATGTGTATCACTACTATCGAGATTCAATAAAAATAGACCATTCTTCAAAGGTGCATGACCATAAAAGATATTACTCATATAAATAGAACAACCATTATTCTCAGATTTAAATGAATAACCGTCTCGCATCAAACAAGATCCAGATATAATGTTCATGCTCAACGCTGGCACCAAATAACAATTATTTAGGTCTAAAACTAATCCCGATGGTAGATGTAGAGGTAGCGTGCCGACCGCGATCACATCGACTTTGGAACCATTTCCCACGCGCATCGTCACCTCGTCCTTAGCCAATCTTCGCTTAATCCGTAGTCCCTGTTTCGAGTTGCAAATATTAGCAACAGAACCAGTATCAAATACCCAGGTGCTACTGCGAGCATTAGTAAGGTACACATCAATAACATGTATATCACATATACCTTTGTTCACTTTGCCATCCTTCTTATCCGCCAAATACTTGGGGCAGTTCCGCTTCCAGTGTCCAGTCTGCTTGCAGTAGAAGCACTCAGTTTCAGGCTTAGGTCCAGACTTGGGTTTCTTCTCTTGAGCAGCAACTTGCTTGTCGTTCTTTTTGAAGTTCCCCTTCTTCTTCCCTTTGCCCTTTTTCTTGAAACTGGTGGTCTTGTTAACCATCAACACTTGATGCTCCTTCTTTATTTCTACCTCCGCAACTTTTAGCATTGCGAAGAGCTCGGGAATAGTCTTGTTCATCCCTTGCATGTTATAGTTCATCATGAAGCTCTTGTAGCTTGGTGGCAGTGATTGGAGAATTCTGTCAATGACACTATCATCAGGAAGATTAACTCCCAGTTGAATCAAGTGATTATTATACCCAGACATTTTGAGTATGTGTTCACTGACAGAACTATTCTCCTCCATCTTGCAGCTATAGAACTTATTGGAGACTTCATATCTCTCAATCCGGGCATTTGCTTGAAATATTAACTTCAACTCCTAGAACATCTCATATGCTCCATGACGTTCAAAACATCGTTGAAGGCCCGGTTCTAAGCCGTAAAGCATGGCACACTGAACTATCGAGTAGTCATCAGCTTTGCTCTGCCAGACGTTCTTAACGTCGTCAGTTGCATCAGCAGTAGGCCTGGCACCCAGCGGTGCTTCCAGGACGTAACTTTTCTGTGCAGCAATGAGGATAATCCTCAGGTTACGGACCCAGTCCGTGTAATTGCTACCATCATCTTTCAACTTTGCTTTCTCAAGGAACGCATTAAAATTCAACGGAACAACAGCACGAGCCATCTATCTACAAACAAACATAGACAAGCAAAATACTATCAGGTACTAAGTTCATGATAAATTTAAGTTCAATTAATCATATTACTTAAGAACTCCCACTTAGACAGACATCTCTCTAGTCATCTAAGTGATCACGTGATCCAAATCAACTAAACCATGTCCGATCATCACGTGAGATGGAGTAGTTTCAATGGTGAACATCACTATATTGATCATATCTACTATATGATTCACGTTCGACCTTTCGGTCCCCGTGTTCCGAGGACATATCTGTATATGCTAGGCTCGTCAAGTATGACCTGAGTATTCCGCGTGTGCAACTATTTTGCACCCGTTGCATTTGAACGTAGAGCCTATCACACCCGATCATCACGTGGTGTCTCAGCACGAAGAACTTTCGCAATGGTGCATACTCAGGGAGAACACTTCTTGATTATTTAGTGAGAGATCATCTTAAAATGCTACCGTCAATCAAAGCAAGATAAGATGCATAAAGGATAAACATCACATGCAATCAATATAAGTGATATGATATGGCCATCATCATCTTGTGCTTGTGATCTCCATCTTCGAAGCACCATCGTGATCACCATCGTCACCGGCGCGACACCTTGATCTCCATCATAGCATCGTTGTCGTTACGCCATCTATTGCTTCTACGACTATCGCTACCGCTTAGTGATAAACTAAAGCAATTACAGGGCGTTTGCATTTCATACAATAAAGCGATAACCATATGGCTCCTGCCAGTTGCCGATAACTTCGGTTACAAAACATGATCATCTCATACAATAAAATATAGCATCACGTCTTGACCATATCACATCACAACATGCCCTGCAAAAACAAGTTAGACGTCCTCTACTTTGTTGTTGCAAATTTTACGTGGCTGCTACGGCTACGCATCAAAACCACAACGATAGTTCGTCAAGTTGGTGCTGTTTTAACCTTCACAAGGACCGGGCGTAGCCACACTCGATTCAGCTAAAGTGAGAGAGACAGACACCCGCCAGCCACCTTTAAGCACGAGTGCTCGTAACGGTGAAACCAGTCTCGCGTAAGCGTACGCGTAATGTCGGTCCGGGCCGCTTCATCTCACAATACTGCCGAACCAAAGTATGACATGCTGGTAAGCAGTATGACTTGTATCGCCCACAACTCACTTGTGTTCTACTCGTGCATATAACATCAACGCATAAAACCTAGGCTCGGATGCCACTGTTGGGGAACGTAGTAATTTCAAAATTTTCCTATGCACACGCAAGATCATGGTGATGGCATAGCAATGAGAGGGGAGAGTGTTCGTCCATGTACCCTCGTAGACCGTAAGCGGAAGCGATGGCACAACGCGGTTGATGTAGTCGTACGTCTTCACGATCGGACCGATCCAAGCACCAAACGTACGGCACCTCCGAGTTCAGCACACGTTCAGCTCGATGACGATCTCCGGGCTCCGATCCAGCAAAGCTCCGGAGATGAGTTCCGTCAGCACGACGGCGTGGTGACGATGATGATGTTCTACCGGCGCAGGGCTTCGCCTAATCTCCGCGACGATATGACCGAGGTGGAATATGGTGGAGGGGGGCACCGCACACTGCTAAGGAACGATCCATAGATCAACTTGTGTGTCTATGGGGTGCCCCCCCCCCCCGCCCCCGTATATAAAGGAGCCAGGGAGGAG
>NC_041381.1:173020829-173035376 GCF_002162155.2 Triticum dicoccoides
CCAAGGGGGGAGTCCTACTCTCACCGGGAGTAGGACTCCCTTCTTTCCTAGTTGGAATAGGAGAAGGAGGAAAGAGGAGGAAGAGGGGAAGGAAAGGGGGGCGCCGCCCCCCTTCCCTTGTCCTATTCGGACTAGGAAGGGGAGAGGCGCGTGGCCCCCACTTGCCTCCTTCCCTCTTCTCCCTCGAGGCCCATGTAGGCCCAATAACCCCCCGGGGGTTCCGGTAACCTCCCGGTACTCCGGTAAAATGCCGATTTCACCCGGAACGATTCCGATGTCCAAATATAGGCTTCCAATATATCGATCTTTATGTCTCGAACATTTCGAGACTCCTCGTCATGTCCGTGATCACATCCGGGACTCCGAACAAACTTCGGTACATCAAAACTTATAAACTCATAATAAAACTGTCATCGTAACGTTAAGCGTGCGGACCCTACGGGTTCAAGAACTATGTAGACATGACCTAGAACTATTCTCGGTCAATAACCAATAGCGGGACCTGGATGCCCATATTGGTTCCTACATATTCTACGAAGATCTTTATCGGTCAAACCGCATAACAACATATGTTGTTCCCTTTGTCATCGGTATGTTACTTGCCCGAGATTTGATCGTCGGTATCCACTACCTAGTTCAATCTCGTTACCGGCAAGTCTCTTTACTCGTTCTGTAATGCATCATCTCGTAACCAACTCATTGGTCACATTGCTTGCAAGGCTTATAATGATGTGCATTACCGAGAGGGCCCAGAGATACCTCTCCGACGATCGGAGTGACAAAACCTAATCTTGAAATACGCCAACTCAACATGTACCTTCGGAGACACCTGTAGTACTCCTTTATAATCACCCAGTTACGTTGTGACGTTTGGTAGTACCCAAAGTGTTCCTCCGGTAAACGGGAGTTGCATAATTCTCATAGTTACAGGAACATGTATAAGTCATGAAGAAAGCAATAGCAGTATACTAAACGATCAAGTGCTAGGCTAATGAAATGGGTCATGTCAATCACATCATCCTTCTAATGATGTGATCCCACTAATCAAATGACAACACATGTCTATGGTTAGGAAACATAACCATCTTTGATTAACGAGTTAGTCAAGTAGAGGCATACTAGTGACTATATGTTTGTCTATGTATTCACACATGTATCATGTTTCCGGTTAATACAATTCTAGCATGAATAATAAACATTTATCATGATATGAGGAAATAAATAATAACTTTATTATTGCCTCTAGGGCATATTTCCTTCACTGTACACCCCACCTACACCCCCTACCGATCTAGGGTTAGTGCAGTGCTGACGGGAAGCACCGCCACCGCTACTCTCTGCCATCACTGGCCACCGTCAGCATGGCCGGTACCGGGACCTCCTCGAGCCACAAGTGAAGGTAAGACCATCGATTAATCTAGCCTACCCGATCCCATGGATACAACACCTCTCTCTACCGGTAGTAGACCTGCCATGTCTCGGCCTCTTGTTGGCGTGCAATGCCAAAAGAATGGCTATATCATCCTCCTCTTCGAGGTACCATTCTTCATCGGACGAATCATAATCATAAGATGAACTCATCTACAAAAAAATGCTGCTTATTGAAGCAAAACTACAAATAACAATCATGAAATAAATAGAAAGGAGCAATTCGACGCCGACAAGTATCTTTGAGGAATTCCATCAAACACTGTGCGCGCGGTGGGTTGATATGCTGCCGCCGGGCGCCCGCGCGCACGCATGCTTGAATCAGCGGCGGAGGTGGCGGGAAGCTTCGGTGGCAGGGAGGTGATTCTGGGACCGTCGCTGGCGGGGGCGCTTTCTACCGCTGCGACACGGCCATCTAGGCGTCGTCGGAGCTGCGCGCGCCGAGCGAATAGCTGGGCCGACGCGGTAGCGCGGCGGTGGGGGATTCGGGCGCCAGAGGAGAGGGGAGGACTTGGAATGGAAGCTGCTGCGGGCGCGCGCTGAATATTCACACGGCGGTTGGGAGTTCGCGCGCGAGCTGGGCCGTCCAGCGCGCGGAAGGGGAGGCACAAGATTCTTGGCGCCGGCTCCAGCTTTTCTCCATGCGCTGGCAGATTATTTTTGTGCGCCGAGTTTTGGCGCGTCCGCTGGAGCCTCCGTTTTTGCCCCGTGCGCCGTGAATCGGCGGTTTTTCTATTTTAGCGCCACCGCTAAAGATGCTCTTATGAAAAAAGAATTGTGATGTACTTTCTTTTGAGACAAAGAATTGTGATGTACTTCGTGGTCCATATGCGCTATGGGCCAGAAAAGCACCTGCGCTCTGGGCTTCAATTGGGCTTTGATTAGGCTACTCTGTATATTAGTTTTTGCAAGGAGGCTACTCTGTCTTCAATCCACCACTCTACTCCAGCTCGCAGCGCCGCGCAAAACTCTGGTTCACACACAACGGCAGCTACACCTAACAAAAAAACACACAACGGCAGCTGTATGCATACCTGGCCAAATGGGCCGGCCCGGCATGGCACAGCTCGACCTGATTTAAACGGGCCAGGCACGGCACGGCCCATTCAGGCACGCTAAGTAATCGTGCCGTGCCGGGCCGGCACGCGTGCTGACCTCTCTGGCCCAGGCACGCCCCCCTCGCTAAACGGGCTGGCACGGCGGCCCATTTAGCACGCCAACGCAGCTGGCCCGAGTAGGCACGTCTAGGCACAGGCGCAGACTACGTCGATCGTTGGGTGTTTTCTAAGAAAAAAATAAACATCGATCGCTCTGGCTCGCTACCTCGTTGGCTGGAATAAAATAATTGATCATCGAACGGCCGACCGTGACCATGCGCAGCGCCGCAGTGCGCCAGTGCGCTTTTCTGCTCATGCTAGAGTTACATCGATTGCAGGGATAAGGGATCGCATGCACGCACGGCACGACCCATTCAGGCACGCTAAGTAATCGTGTCGTGCCGGGCCGGCACGCGTGCTGACCTCTGTGGCCCAGGCACGCCCCCCTCGCTAAACGGGTTGGCACGGCAGCCCATTTAGCACGCCAACGCAGCTGGCCCGAGTAGGCACGTCTAGGCACAGGCGCAGACTACGTCGATCGTTGGGTGTTTTCTAAGAAAAAAATAAACATCGATCGCTCTGGCTCGCTACCTCGTTGGCTGGAATAAAATA
This sequence comes from Triticum dicoccoides, assembly GCF_002162155.2. NCBI lineage: Eukaryota > Viridiplantae > Streptophyta > Magnoliopsida > Poales > Poaceae > Triticum > Triticum dicoccoides. Next base: position 173,023,967 of record NC_041381.1, read on the forward strand.
ATTGATCATCGAACGGCCGACCGTGACCATGCGCAGCGCCGCAGTGCGCCAGTGCGCTTTTCTGCTCATGCTAGAGTCACATCGATTGCAGGGATAAGGGATCGCATGCACGCACGTCTTCCGTTCCCTGGCTCGGTGCCGCTGGCTCTCTGTCTCTTTTTTTTAGCATCAGTACAGACACAAGCGTTCATATACACGCGCATACACTCACCCTTATGAACGCACACATGCACACCCTACACCTATGAGCACCTCTGAGAGACTGAGCCTCTCCTCCCATTGAAAGCGCATCACCGAAAATCCTGAAATAAATCCAGGAATAATGCAAGCACCAGGATTTGAACCCTGGTGGATTGAGGATACCACTGTCCACCTAACCAACTCAACCACATGTTGATTCGCTGGGGTATATCCTATTTGGCGCATATGCGCCGGTTCGCCAACCGGCGCCTGCAGGCGCACCGAATTGGGCTCGGCCCATCTTGCTACCTCTTACCTGCTTTCTAAAAAGAAAAAAGGAGGTGCGGAGGATCGAACCAGCGACCTCCTGCTCGAGAGGTACTGCACTAACCACTAGACTGCAATCATATCTTGTGCGCAATTGCCCTTCTTCACGTTTTTCTTCTATGTCCTTCCTTTTTTCTCCTTTTCCATTTTCTTTTTATTTGGAACTTTTTTGTTCGGTTTTCTATTCTTTTGGTCAACTTGATTGATTTTTTTTTCAAAATCTGATGAACTTTTTCAATTTTGATGAACTTTTTTCGAATTCGATGAACTTTTTTCAAAACCGATGAACTTTTTTTGATTTCGATGAACTTTTTTCAAAACCAATGAACTTTTTTTGAATCTAATGAATTTTTTTTCAAATTTGATGAACTTTTTTCAAAAGCCGATGAACTTTTTTTCGAATGCGATGAACTTTTTTTTGAATCCGATGAACTTTCTTCGAATTTGGTGAACTTTTTTTGAATTGAATGAACTTTTTTTTGAAAACCAATGAACCTTTTTCATTTTTTTGAACTTTTCTTAAATTTGATGAACTTTTTTTCGAATTTACGTTTTATTTTTTGAGATAATTTGTATTAATTATATATTAATGTTTAAATGCGCGAAACGGTTAACTAGAACTGTTTGTGGATTCGCAACAACGCGATCGTGAGTTCGAATCCCCGTCGATCCTCAGTTTTTGTTGTTTTTTCACTTCAACAAGCGCGAGATGGGCCGGCCCATACCAGCGACGCTGCAGGCGCCAGCTCGTTAACGGGCGCCTGCAGCGCTGACTAGGAGCTCCCATTCGCTGGCTCTCTGTCTCTATTACGTATATGTATATGTATATGTAGTACGTGTGCTAAGAAAAAGGTTAGTCGTGCCGTGCCGGACATGGCAGTCCAGGCACGGCCCACTAAGCCACGTGCCGTGCCGGCCCATGACGGGCCGGGCACGCGGGCTATCGTGCCGGCCCGATAAAACTGGCCCGTTTGGCCAGGTTTGGCTGTATGTGAGCGAGCGAGAGAACGGAGGAGCGGCGCCGACAGTCATCCTACCCCGCCGGCGACTTAGAGAATATCCCGTCCATTTCACCCAGCTCGCCCTACTACCAGTCTCCACCGTGGACCCGACCGACAGAGAGAGAGGAGCACCTCCGCCGGCGGTGGTGACCGTAGAGCTCACCGTTTCCGGCAGGGACCGGCGATTCACGGTCAGGACACCCATTCTCCCTCCTGTCCTTCTCGATGCCCTGGTTTTTTCTCTATTTCCTTTCATCTATTTCCTCAATGGAAACCCTAGCTTGATTTCCCCACGTAACTGAGCCGTAGCTTTTACATGTGGAGCCAGGAGAGCGTGCTCAGCGGGAGGTGGATACCGGATCCTGCTCCGATTCCCCAAGAGTAAGATCCATTTTTTCGTCCAATTTCTGTGCTGGATGGATGGATTCCTCACTTAGCTAGTTAGGGCCCTGAAGCAATTGTTTGCCTAATTATTGCTCCTCAGGCATCCTGAATTCTTTTTCAGTCGGCCTATTGTTTGCTTAAATCTATAATGTACCTCTGAAAAACCACATTTGTAAAGCGCTGCCTGTAGAAGATTGCACTGTCCACAAATACCCAACAAAAAAGTTGTTAGATTAATCTTGAGTTCAGCATAAGTGTTGTTTCCTAATTTATGAAGTTTGCATATTATGACGACGAGAAGTAAGATCTTCTCATCTTAGGGAAAACATATTTCTTATGGAACAGACAGAAATTGGAGGTGGCTACCTTGTAGTACGGATAGTACTATGCATCTGCCGGAAGTAATTCAATGGATAGTAACAATACTCAAATGTATGTTTTTATGCCACTTATTTTGATGTTTATACGTTGGTAACCTTGTAGGTAGATAAAATTTTAGAAGACACGGAAGGCTTGGATATTGTATATTTTAGAAGTCACTCAAGCCTTGTATACATTGATGACCTACTGTTAATATCATGTGGAAAACACATTGCTGTAGAGCATATCCAGCAGTACAAATTAAGGTGGAATAAGTGAAAAACAGTGTTCTACTTGAAAAACAGTCTTTTGGCACTTTTGTAATTATTCATTTGATTTTAAAATTTAGTCCAATTGCTAGTGCTCTCTGCCAACTTACTAAATTCTATGTTGTACTTGGACAGAAGAGAACTAGTAAATGCTAGAAACAACATCCTATTCAATATCTAGCTAGCTGTATACAACAGGAAAATGAGAAGAGAAATTACATAATATGGTTTTTAATAACCCAGGCGAGGAGGGTGTGGCCTTTACACTTTCACTGCTTGTGGTGCGCCTCTTCATCTAGTACTTTGACTTGAGTATCGCGTGATATTTGATATCTGTTTTACAGTTCAGTAGTTTTGATCTTGTCATGGTTAAGTATCTCTACCCTGATTCTTGGTCTGTTTTGCTTGGAAAAAAGACGCCATGTGAAGAAGAATAAGATCTTGGTTCGAAGAACCTGCTCTACTTGTACTTTTAGTTTTGAAAAAAACTGCTACCAGCCTAACGGTGTTGCAGCTCAAAACACTCCACTATCTACCAGCTAGTTATGTAACTAGGTTAGGTACTCTATGACAGTTTGACAAGACCTATATGTATGTTTGTGCTTGTATCCTTCCAACGTTCTGCTGCCTGCTAGCTATGTTGTTTTCTTTTTTTTAACTGTATGCTGTTTTGTTTTAAACGTCTTGTCCATTTGCAAACACTTTTCTTGTTAGCAATGAGCCTGTGGGATCGGTGGATGCATGCAAGCAACTTTCGAAGCCATAATCATGAAGATACGCTGCCGCCGCGGCAATCATCATGAAGATCTGCAGTTTGTGCTGTGATGTTTTGATGTGCTACCTTTTAAGCTAGAACTCTGTAACCTGTTAAGTTGAACTTCAGTGAAAGCAGGGTTTCCAATGTGCCTCGAGTCTAAAGTTAGCAGTGTGCAGCTCTAACAAATTGCTAGGTTGTTAATTTGAGGACACATACTGACAGGAATATTTACTTTGTGCAGCTAATCCTGTAAGTCTGCAAAGATTCGACGCCTGACTGTCATGATGCCTATTTAAGTTGTTCCTTGTTGAAGCTGCAAGCATTGCGAATTGCGATCATCAGAATGTTCCAAACGAACTGCTCAACAGAGGTTAATGAGCACGGAGGTTCCAAAGACGATTTGCTGATGCTCTTTCCCAAACTCAGTAAAGTTTAATACTTCCAATTCATTAGCTTTAGCTAATGATTTTTTTGTTAATATTTACTCTACTTTAGAAAATTATATGAGCCTACGTGTCTCAAGGATGTTATTATAATATTTTTGGGTTACACTGTTTCTGTCCCAGATAATGTTTTCACATAACATTTTAGTGAGATTTTGCACAATTATTGTGCTACATTTCAGTGAATAAAATTATATTGAATAAGCAGTGTTAGTTCCGGATGACAGCATTGTCAGCACTCGTTTTTCCAGAGTCTCAGAAATGCTTTTGCAATATAGTATTTTAATAGATTTTGCAAACAAAGTATAGCAGAAATCAGGGAAAAAAATTATGTTTGCTAGACCATGTCGATCCAGATGACACCATTGTACAGGAGCATAGTCTGTAGACATGCATTACTAGTGAGGTCATTAACTGCTACTAATGGGGTCAGAAGTACTTATTAATAGCTAGCATCTATGGTGCTTCATTTTTGTGTTTTCAACTGACCACACAAACAACACACAGCTCCGCCAGTGTTCTCCAGCCACCTTCTATTTGCTAGTCTGTCAAATAAAATTTGTAGTTCAGATTTCGGACACCAGTTATGTCGCATCAAAAATGTCGCATCAATAACCAGAAGGCCCATGAAATAGCAAAATTTACAATTCCAAGATATTCTAGGCTGCTGGATGGATGTTTTAATTTGCAATACACATTTTTTAAAGAACCACTTTGTTGATTATAGTCGATGTGTATTGCAACCACGTTGATCAATGGAACCAGTTCATTAATTTCATAGGTTTGATGCCACAGGCTTGATCCCGTTCCTCACATGGTACATGCGGATGCCAAGAGGCTGCGACGGTGTTACTCAATCCCCGTTGAACCGGTATCCAAGGTGTTCGACGACGACGACAACCTCCTCATTGAGACCATCGTCTGCCTCGGATTCCCCACCACCCTCATTTGCGCCTCCCTATTCTGCAAGCGCTGGCTTTGGCATGCCTCCGACCCCGCTATCCTCTGTCGCTTCCGTAAGCTCCACCCGCCCTGCCTCCTCGGATTCTACGTCAGAAGTATGTTCGATAATAACCCTCCAAACTTTGTGCTGATGCTTCCACAACCCCTAGAGCTCGACGCCGTCATTCTCCATGCAAACTTTAGCTTGGACACATACAAGGGCATTAGAATTCACATTGTGGACTGTTGAAACGGCAACATCTTCATCTGCAGCAGGACATCCTCATGTATAGAAGTAGTGCACAGACGGTTGTACCTTGATAGAGGAATTTATATCTTGCCACAACTCCCGACTCGCCAACTTCAGCACGGCGGTTTCTACACTTTGAGTGACCTTGTCTTCAAGGAAGAAGGTGAACGTTTGTCCTACTTCTATGTGTGCTTCGAGTCTATCGGGATGTTAACAAAATCTACGGTGCACGTGTATAAGTTCCAAGATGGTTCCTGGTGCATGCCCACCTCGTTCACTAGTACTCATCTCCATTATAATCCATGGTACTAAGACATCAGATCGACAATAAAATCTATATAGCCTCCTTGAGCAACATTCTTGTCTTCGAATTGTCGACCTCAGGTTTCTCCATATGTCACCTTCTGCTGATGATTCGGGTGTATATCTTATTTGTGCTAATAAGCTTCAACTTGACATTTGGCTGCACAAGAGGGAAAAATAGTCGCTGGAGGATACCATTTTTTTGCGAGAGATGCTTGCTAATTTGAAGATCTCAGATCACACATTTGATAATTGTCATACTGATGTTTTCCTTATAAACCAAGTGGGGAACAATGTTGGATTTGTGTTCTTGCAGATTGGACGATCTATACTCTACTTGGACACTAAGTGCAGGACATTGCGTAAAGTTTATGGGATTGAAAGAGAGGGTATACTACATCGTATCCATCCTTTCTTTATGATCTGGCCTCCCACATTCCCTATGCGCAAGGACGATATTGCAAGGTTTTCCTTTTCCCCTTGGGTGATGCGACTAAAATTCGTTTTATTTGGAAGTGATAGAAGTTGTTTATATTGGAGTTACCTTAGAGGAGAAGCATTCACTATAATACCGCAGTTTCACGGGAAGGATGTCCCATATGCATAGGTGCATGATAGGGAAATTGAGAAGGACAATAGGGATTGGGGATAGATAAGATAAATTAGAGGGATATGGGTCAGCATTTGAAGTGCGCTCCTCAAGCTGTAATGTCTTGCATTTTTAATATTTAGTTTATTCAGTATATTCTATAATAGAAATAACTTTGATGGAGTGAGTTGCCGCTCACATGCCTGTTTGATGATTTAGAGAGAAATTAGAGGGGTATGGGTGAGCACTTCAATTGTTATCCTCAAGTTATTATGTTTCAGAGTTTTAGAACTTTGTATATTTTGTATGTTGGATAACAGAGTTAAATTTGCTGGAGCATGCTCTCACAGATTTAAATTATGGATGGGACATTCTACACTGGCATGCTTATGATTATACATTTTTTTTATTTAGACATATCACATGAATTTTTTCCTGTTATAACACATGACATCCAATCTTCCGTGACCATTTTGTACGTTTGGGTGTCTAGACTGTAAATAAGTCCCTTCTGAGTATCAATCTATTTACTGCATGTACTGGAACAGTTTTTGTCATCTTGAGTTTAAATGTTTGACTTTCACTGTATAGTGAGTTTTCTAGATCTTGATCCTTGTCTTGTTTTGCTTGGAACAGTGAGATCACATCAAGATGAGGAAGGTGCAGCTGAGCAGCTGCTGTTAGTTATGTGGTATTAAGGACCGCCTCAGACAAGTGTTGTATTTGCTTCAGCGAAAGCAAGCCAAAGTTACTTCAGGGCTGAGTTAGCAACGTAAAGCTCTAGCAAATAAATGGATTGTCAGTTAGAGAACACAACTGAACTTTCAGCTTTCACTACTTTTCCTTGTGGTTGGCAAATGTGCTTAATTGTGTCTTGTACTCTTGTGGGACCATATCACCCTTGCATTACTGTTACTGCTATCAAGATGAGCGTTGGATTCGCTTCAGTTTCCGATGTCTTAATGTTTTTGGCTGTTGCTACTGGAATGTTGAGCTGTTGCTGTTGAAATTAATTATGTGTACCCAAAAAAGATAGAATGGCAAGGTAGAAGCTTAGCGGAGAAGGATTTTCAAATATGATTGTGCTACGAGGGCCAGAGTGTTAAGAACTGAAGGATAATGTACATGACAAATCTACAACAGAATATTAGGGATGGAATCTCCAACCAAAGATTAGTAGTGTGAGTTAAAAAAGGTACGAAGTATATCTGAAGAACTGAATGACCATACCGTGGTGACTTTTCGAGCATTCATTCATTTTCATATCTCTGGTGACATTCTTTCAAAAAAAAAAAACTCCGGTGACATGGAATGTAATGTGCAACTTGAAATTAAAGACCCGCAACAAAATGCAGGTGTGTCTCTGTGATTCGAGTTAATGACTGTCACACTGAAGCTGAGAATTTTCCGAAAAATAGTTCACCACGAAACATGTGTTTTACCAAGTACATCTACTCCAGTTTTGCAAGCATGTACAGGAGAGCAACTTGACAGTACTGTTTAACTGAACCAGTTAGGTCACACTTGAAGCTGCAAAACCACACAAGATGTCATTCAGCAAACATTACTTATTTACAGTACACCACGGCTGAACCCCGAGGGGCACTCCTTGGTTCAAGGGGTTGCACCAGTTGGGGCACAGTAATAGCCATGTCAACGATTCTATTTCACTTCATCTTTTCTATACAGAGTTACAATATCTCCGCAATCAGTTGGGCCAATATAACAAGTTTAAAATAGCGGGCTATTGTATTTAGTCCCGGCGATTTCAGCAGCTACAGAAGGCTATAGCCGGCTATACTATATAGCGTTTTTTTGCTAAATAATGTAAAAAATTCAAAATTTGGGCAGCATATATATATTCGTACATATATCAGTATTCACAAATGCATAACGTAATAACATAGTCACATAAGAGATACAAATAGGCATGAGTTTAAGTAGCATCAATTTATAACATGATTCAGTCCAAATATTATATAACTAATAAAATGGAGACTTGAGGGTTAGGGTTAGCATAGCTGTCGAATTGGGCCACGAAATTGGGCTGTGCGGTCAAATTTTGGGCCACAATTTTTGGCGCCCCTAGGCGAGAAAATAGCCACTAAGAGGCTAAGTCGGGGCTAAATCCATTTAGCCGCGCTATTAGCGACTATTATTATTTTAGCCTATAAAGGCTCTAGCCATAGCGCGGAGCCTCTCGAAAGGCTATACTCGGGCTATAGCGCGCTATTTAAAACTTTGCCAATTATTATAGTAAAGGTCCCGTAATGATTTCTACTTGTTCTTCTTTCTTTCTTTCTTGAGATTCAATATTTACCGAGTCGTCACATATATTTTGTTATCAATGTGAACTTCACTTCCCCGCTGAAAAGAATAATCCTATCAAGATCTTCTCATGGAGGACTAAGAAACTAGTTATTGTTAGGGAAAATCTCTTTTCATGAAACCATCTCAATGTTTGTACACTGACGACTTTACTAGATAAAAGTTTAGAAAATACCAAAGGGTTGTATATTATTACTTCTCAGAAAATTGGTAGTAGCAATCATTTAACGTGAGAAAAGCCGATACAACCATCCCCATAATTAGTATGGAAAAGTCCCGAAATGCGTGAAAAGTTTTTTTATTCTGGTATTCATACTGTAAGTGATTTAGTAAATAGTTATGGATTTTTTTCCAAACTTTCAATAATTTTCTATTTTTTCTTAGAAAATTAGAATTTATGTTATTTGTTTCCCGGATATCTTGATTAATTTTATTTTAAATTAAGTTATTAACATGTCGACGTTGATGACGTTGATGCATAAAAGTAATGCCACATGTGTGTCGGGCGGCGCGAGGATGTTGAGCTCAACAAGATCCCTCGCCTTGTCGACGCCGAGACTTTGCCTCTAGCATTTCGAGCCGCCGATCTCGTTGTTGTGCGCCATGGTAGGGAGAGGTAGAGGTGTCAAAGTCGAAGGTGCCCAGCCGTGGAGGGAGATGCATGAAGAGGTGCAGGCTGAATATCCGACACATCGCGCCGATAAGGGTAGATGAAGGGTCTATGTTGTTGATTTGGGGGGAGGGGGGCTAGTTCCACCATTTAAAACCGGGCGACGCATCGGTTCAATGCTGCCAACACGTGGGGAAGCATCAGCACCTGCTTGGAGAACTGCAGAAATTGTGGGCTCCATTAAATACCACAGACCGACCATTGTTCTGATGACAAGTTGGGCTCGCCTTTGGAGTCTTATGTGGCCGGAGTGTGTGAGCATTTTAGGACGTGTCCGGGCAGTTTTCAGACCTTCTGAACCAATGGGAGGGCCACTAGAGGCTATTTTCATGTCCAGAACATCACTGTACCAATTATACTATGAGGGTGCCGGTGTAATTTCTTTTAGGTTGGTCACGCTGGGAAGTATCATACATGTGTATCATTCATATGATACATGTCTGATACTTTGCCTTTATAATGTATAGTATCATGTAGTAATATCATAGTCTCGGACTATTTATTATTTGGTAGAATCTCTATACAAATATGTTATAAGAAAATATATATTCAAGGTAAGAGCTGCTCCTTCCGCCGGATGCGGATCTCCTCCCGTCGGCGGCTTACCTTGGCGCCGGGGTGGTCTGCATTGGCGGCGGTGGGATCTGGTTCGCGATTTACATGTCTGCAGCCGGATGAGGGTCGAGATGACTCGTCGTCGGGCGAGAATTCTACGGTATTGCGCCGGCGAAAATCTGACGAAGAGATTGCCGCAGAATTTTGGGCAGATATTGGGTTCCCTACTCCTGCTTCTAGGGTTTGGGAGAGACCTTCTTCGAAGCGGATACCAGCTACGGCAAGTGCTGCTCAAATGGAAGGGGAGAAGTCCTTGGCGATGCCGGCGTCCTCTTCCAGGGCGGCGTTACAGGCCGGTCGGGATACGGCTAGGGCGGCGTGTGACGCCCCCGATTTAATCATACACGCAAACGTGTACGATCAAGATCAGAGACTCACGGGAAGATATCACAACACAACTCTAAAAATAAAATAAGTCATACAAGCATCATAATACAAGCCAGGGGCCTCGAGGGCTCGAATACAAGTGCTCGATCATAGACGAGTCAGCGGAAGCAACAATATCTGAGTACAGACATAAGTTAAACAATTTTGCCTTAAGAAGGCTAGCACAAACTGGGATACAGATCGAAAGAGGCGCAGGCCTCCTGCCTGGGATCCTCCTAAACTACTCCTGGTCGTCGTCAGCGTCCTGCATGTAGTAGTAGGCACCTCCGATGTAGTAGGAGTCGTCGTTGACGGTGGCGTCTGGCTCCTGGACTCCAGCATCTGGTTGCGACAACCAGAAAGAAAGGAAAGGGGGAAAGGGGGGAGAAAGCAACCGTGAGTACTCATCCAAAGTACTCGCAAGCAAGGAGCTACACTACATATGCATGGGTATATGTGTAAAGAGCCATATCAGTGGACTGAATTGCAGAATGCCAGAATAAGAGGGGGATAACTAATCCTGTCGAAGACTACGCTTCTGGCAGCCTCCGTCTTGCAGCATGTAGAAGAGAGTAGACTGAAGTCCTCCAAGTAGCATCGCATAGCATAATCCTACCCGGCGATCCTCTCCTCGTCGCCCTGTTAGAGAGCGATCACCGGGTTGTATCTGGCACTTGGAAGGGTGTGTTTTATTAAGTATCCGGTTCTAGTTATCATAAGGTCAAGGTACAACTCCGGGTCATCCTTTTACCGAGGGACACGGCTATTCGAATAGATAAACTTCCCTGCAGGGGTGCACCACATAACCCAACACGCTCGATCCCATTTGGCCGGACACACTTTCCTGGGTCATGCCCGGCCTCGGAAGATCAACACGTCGCATCCCCACCTAGGCACAACAGAGAGGTCAGCACGCCGGTCTAACTCCTATGGCGCAGGGGTCTGGGCCCATCGCCCTTTGCACACCTGCACGTTGCGAACGTGGCCGGAAGCAGACCTAGCCTAGTGGTGTTCCAGTCCAATCCGACGCACGCCACTCAGTCGCTGACGTCACGAAGGCTTCGGCTGATACCACGACGCCGGGATACCCATAACTACTCCCGCGTAGATGGTTAGTGCGTATAGACCAAATGGCCAGACTCAGATCAAATACCAAGATCTCGTTAAGCGTGTTATTATGAAGCAACCGCGGACGCCGACCAGGGCCAGGCCCACCTCTCGCCTAGGTGGTCTCAACCTGCCCTGTCGCTCCGCCACAAAGATCCACACAAAGGGCCGTCGGGACAAAGGTCCTTTCAGCCCCCAATCCGTGCATCACTCGCGGGTACTCTTCGAGCAGACCCGACTTTAGTCACCATCTGTAGTATGTATATATGTATAGTATATACCCGTGATCACCTCCCGAGTGATCACGGCCCAATAGTATAGCAAGGCAGACTAACAAGAAGGTAGGGCCCATGGTGGTAAACTAGCATCCTATACTAAGCATTTAGGATTGCGGGTAAGGTATCAATGACTGTAGCAACAATGACAGGCTATGCAACAGAATAGGAGTAACCGAACAGTAACATGCTATACTACTCTAATGCAAGCAGTATAGAAAAGAATAGGTGATATCTGGTGATC
>NC_041381.1:173035790-173053206 GCF_002162155.2 Triticum dicoccoides
TCTGGTGATCAAGGGGGGGGGGGCTTGCCTGGTTGCTCTGGCAAGGGGGGGTCGTCAACACCGTAGTCGAACTGGGGGGGTCGTCGGCAGCCTTGGGTGTTGGGGAATGTAGTAATTTCAAAAAAATTCCTACGCACACGCAAGATCATGGTGATGATATAGAAACGAGAGGGGAGAGTGTTCGTCCACGTACCCTCGTAGACCGTAAGCGGAACCGTTAGCACAACGCGGTTGATGTAGTCGTACGTCTTCACGATCCGACCGATCCAAGCACCGAACGTACGGGGCCTCCGAGTTCAGCACACGTTCAGCTCGATGACGATCTCCGGCCCTCCGATCCAGCAAAGGCTCCGGAGATGAGTTCCGTCAGCACGACGGCGTGGTGATGATGATGATGTTCTACCGGCGCAGGGCTTCGCCTAAACTCCGCGACGATATGACCGAGGTGGAATATGGTGGAAGGGGGCACCGCACACGGCTAAGGAACGATCCGTAGATCAACTTGTGTGTTCTAGGGTGCACCCTTGCCCCCGTATATAAAGGAGCCAAGGGGGAGGAGGCGGCCGGCCTAGAGGGCGCACCAAGGGGGGGAGTCCTACTCCCACCGGGAGTAGGACTCCCTCTTTCCAAGTAGGAGTAGGATAAGGGGGGAAAGAGGAGGAAGAGGGGAAGGAAAGGGGGGGCGCCGCCCCCCTTCCCTTGTCCTATTCGGACTAGGAGGGGGAGGGGCGCGCGGCCCCCTCCTGGCTCCTTCCCTCTTCTCCCTCTTGGCCCATGTAGGCCCATTAACCCCCCGGGGGGTTCCGGTAACCTCCCGGTACTCCGGTAAAATGCCGATTTCACCCGGAACCATTCCGATGTCCAAACATAGGCTTCCAATATATCAATCTTTATGTCTCGACCATTCCGAGACTCCTCGTCATGTCCGTAATCACATCCGGGACTCCGAACAAACTTCGGTACATCAAAACTTATAAACTCATAATAAAACTGTCATCGAAACGTTAAGCGTGCGGACCCTATGGGTTCGAGAACTATGTAGACATGACCTAAAACCATTCTCGGTCAATAACCAATAGCGGGACCTGGATGCCCATATTTGTTCCTACATATTCTACGAAGATCTTTATCGGTCAAACCGCATAACAACATACGTTGTTCCCTTTGTCATCGGTATGTTACTTGCCCGAGATTTGATCGTCGGTATCCAATACCTAGTTCAATCTCGTTACCGGCAAGTCTCTTTACTTGTTCTGTAATACGTCATCTCATAACTAACTCATAAGTTATAATGCTTGCAAGGCTTAAGTGATGAGTATTACCGAGAGGGCCCAGAGATACCTCTCCGACAATCGGAGTGACAAAACCTAATCTCGAAATATGCCAACTCAACATGTACCTTTGGAGACACCTGTAGTACTCCTTTATAATCACCCAGTTATGTTGTGACGTTTGGTAGTACCCAAAGTGTTCCTCCGGTAAACGGGAGTTGCATAATTCTCATAGTTACAGGAACATGTATAAGTCATGAAGAAAGCAATAGCAGAATACTAAACGATCAAGTGCTAAGCTAACGGGATGGGTCATGTCAATCACATCATTCTCCTAATGATGTGATCCCATTAATCAAATGACAACACATGTCTATGGTCAGGAAACATAACCATCTTTGATTAAGGAGCTAGTCAAGTAGAGGCATACTAGTGACTATATGTTTGTCTATGTATTCACACATGTATCATGTTTCCGGTTAATACAATTCTAGCATGAATAATAAACATTTATCATGATATGAGGAAATAAATAATAACTTTATTATTGCCTCTAGGGCATATTTCCTTCAGTCTCCCACTTGCACTAGAGTCAATAATCTAGATTACATAGTAATGATTCTAACACCCATGGAGTCTTGGTGCTGATCATGCTTTGCTCGTGAGAGAGGCTTAGTCAACGGGTCTGCAACATTCAGATCCGTATGTATCTTGCAAATCTCTATGTCTCCCACTTGGACTTGGTCCCGAATGGAATTGAAGTGTCTCTTGATGTGCTTGGTCCTCTTGTGAAATCTGGATTCCTTTGCCAAGGCAATTGCACCAGTATTGTCACAGAAGATCTTCATTGGTCCCAATGCACTAGGTATGACACCTAGATCGGAAATGAACTCCTTCATCCAGACTCCTTCATTTGCTGCTTCAGAAGCAGCTATGTACTCCGCTTCACATGTAGATCCCGCCACGACGCTTTGTTTAGAACTGCACCAACTTACAGCTCCACCGTTTAATATAAACACGTATCCGGTTTGCGATTTAGAATCGTCCGGATCAGTGTCAAAGCTTGCATCGACATAACCTTTTACGACTAGCTCTTTGTCACCTCCATATACAAGAAACATATCCTTAGTCCTTTTCAGGTATTTCATGATGTTCTTGACCGCTGTCCAGTGATCCACTCCTGGATTACTTTGGTACCTTCCTGCCAAGCTTCTTGCTAAGAATACGTCAGGTCTGGTACACAGCATTGCATACATGATAGAGCCTATGGCTGAAGCATAGGGAACATCTTTCATTTTCTCTCTATCTTCTGTTGTGGTCGGGCATTGAGTTTGACTCAACTTCACACCTTGTAGCACACGCAAGAATCCTTTCTTTGCCTGATCCATTTTGAACTTTTTCAAAATTTTGTCAAGTTATGTGCTTTGTGAAAGTCCTATTAAGCGTCTTGATCTATCTCTATAGATCTTGATGCCCAATATATAAGCAACTTCTCCAAGGTCTTTCATTGAAAAACTTTTATTCAAGTATCCCTTTATGCTATCCAGAAATTCTATATCATTTCCAATTAACAATATGTCATCTACATATAAAATTAGAAATGCTACAGAGCTCCCACTCACTTTCTTGTAAATACAGGCTTCTCCAAAAGTCTGTATAAAACCATATGCTTTGATCACACTATCAAAGCGTTTATTCCAACTCCGAGATGCTTGCACCAGTCCATAAATGGAACGCTGGAGCTTGCACACTTTGTTAGCACCTTTTGGATCAACAAAACCTTCCGGCTGCATCATATACAACTCTTCTTCTAGAAATCCATTCAAGAATGCAGTCTTGACATCCATTTGCCAAATTTCATAATCATGAAATGCAGCAATAGCTAACATGATTCGGAAAGACTTAAGCATCGCTACGGGTGAGAAAGTCTCATCGTAGTCAACCCCTTGAACTTGTCGAAAACCTTTCGCAACAAGTCGAGCTTTATAGACGGTTACATTACCATCAGCGTCAGTCTTCTTCTTAAAGATCCATTTATTCTCAATAGCTTGCCGATCATCGGGCAAGTCAACCAAAGTCCATACTTTGTTTTCATACATGGATCCCATCTCAGATTTCATGGCCTCTAGCCATTTTGCGGAATCTGGGCTCATCATCGCTTCCTCATAGTTTGTAGGTTCATCATGGTCAAGTAACATGACTTCCAGAATAGGATTACCGTACCACTCTGGTGCGGATCTTACTCTGGTAGACCTACGAGGTTCTGTAGAAACTTGTTCTGAAGTTTCATGATCAATATCATTAGCTTCCTCACTGATTGGTGTAGTTGTCACAGGAACCGGTTCTTGTGATGAACTACTTTCCAATAAGGGAGTAGATACAGTTGTCTCGTCAAGTTCTACTTTCCTCCCACTCACTTCTTTCGAGAGAAACTCCTTCTCTAGAAAGGATCCGAATTTAGCAACGAAAATCTTGCCCTCAGATCTGTGATAGAAGGTGTACCCAATAGTCTCCTTTGGGTATCCTATGAAGACACATTTCTCCGATTTGGGTTCGAGCTTATCTGGTTGAAGTTTCTTCACATAAGCATCGCAGCCCCAAACTTTAAGAAACGACAACTTTGGTTTCTTGCCAAACCACAGTTCATAAGGCGTCGTCTCAACGGATTTTGATGGTGCCCTATTTAACGTGAATGTGGCCGTCTCTAAAGCATAACCCCAAAACGATAGCGGTAGATCAGTAAGAGACATCATAGATCGTACCATATCAAGTAAAGTACGATTACGATGTTCGGACACACCATTTCTTTGTGGTGTTCCAGGTGGCGTGAGTTGCGAGACTATCCCGCATTGTTTCAAGTGTAGACCAAACTCGTAACTCAAATATTCTCCTCCACGATCAGATCGTAGAAACTTTATTTTCTTGTTACGATGATTTTCCACTTCACTCTGAAATTCTTTGAACTTTTCAAATATTTCAGACTTGTGTTTCATTAAGTAGATATACCCATATCTGCTTAAATCATCTGTGAAGGTGAGAAAATAACGATATCCGCCACGAGCCTCAACATTCATTGGACCACATACATCTGTATGTATGATTTCCAACAAATCCGTTGCTCTCTCCATAGTACCGGAGAACGGCGTTTTAGTCATCTTGCCCATAAGGCACGGTTCGCAAGTACCAAGTGATTCATAATCAAGTGATTCCAAAAGCCCATCAGTATGGAGTTTCTTCATGCGCTTTACACCGATATGACCTAAACGGCAGTGCCACAAATAAGTTGCACTATCATTATCAACTCTGCATCTTTTGGTTTCAACACTATGAATATGTGTATCACTACTATCGAGATTCAATAAAAATAGACCACTCTTCAAGGGTGCATGACCATAAAAGATATTACTCATATAAATAGAACAACCATTATTCTCTGATTTAAATGAATAACTGTCTCGCATCAAACAAGATCCAGATATAATGTTCATGCTCAACGCTGGCACCAAATAACAATTATTTAGGTCTAAAACTAATCCCGATGGTAGATGTAGAGGTAGCGTGCCGACCGCGATCACATCGACTTTGGAACCATTTCCTACGCGCATCGTCACCTCGTCCTTAGCTAATCTTCGCTTAATCCGTAGTCCCTGTTTCGAGTTGCAAATATTAGCAACAGAACCAGTATAAAATACCCAGGTGCTACTGCGAGCATTAGTAAGGTACACATCAATAACATGTATATCACATATACCTTTGTTCACTTTGCCATCCTTCTTATCCGCCAAATACTTGGGGCAGTTCCGCTTCCAGTGTCCAGTCTGCTTGCAGTAGAAGCACTCAGTTTCAGGCTTAGGTCCAGACTTGGGTTTCTTCTCTTGAACAGCAACTTGCTTGCCGTTCTTTTTGAAGTTCCCCTTCTTCTTCCCTTTGCCCTTCTTCTTGAAACTAGTGGTCTTGTTGACCATCAACACTTGATGCTCCTTCTTGATTTCTACCTCCACAACTTTTAGCATTGCGAAGAGCTCGGGAATAGTCTTGTTCATCCCTTGCATATTATAGTTCATCATGAAGCTCTTGTAGCTTGGTGGCAGTGATTGGAGAATTCTATCAATGACACTATCATCAGGAAGATTAACTCCCAGTTGAATCAAGTGATTATTATACCCAGACATTTTGAGTATGTGTTCACTGACAGAACTATTCTCCTCCATCTTGCAGCTATAGAACTTATTGGAGACTTCATATCTCTCAATCCGGGCATTAGCTTGAAATATTAACTTCAACTCCTGGAACATCTCATATGCTCCATGACGTTCAAAACGTCGTTGAAGGCCCGGTTCTAAGCCGTAAAGCATGGTACACTGAACTATAGAGTAGTCATCAGCTTTGCTCTGCCAGACGTTCTTAACATCGTCAGTTGCATCAGCAGCAGGCCTGGCACCCAGCGGTGCTTCCAGGACGTAACTTTTCTGTGCAGCAATGAGGATAATCCTCAGGTTACGGACCCAGTCCGTGTAATTGCTACCATCATCTTTCAACTTCGCTTTCTCAAGGAACGCATTAAAATTCAACGGAACAACAGCACGAGCCATCTATCTACAAACAAACATAGACAAGCAAAATACTATCAGGTACTAAGTTCATGATAAATTTAAGTTCAATTAATCATATTACTTAAGAACTCCCACTTAGACAGACATCTCTCTAGTCATCTAAGTGATCACGTGATCCAAATCAACTAAACCATGTCCGATCATCACGTGAGATGGAGTAGTTTCAATGGTAAACATCTCTATGTTGATCATATCTACTATATGATTCACGCTCGACCTTTCGGTCTCCGTGTTCCGAGGCCATATATGTATATGCTAGGCTCGTCAAGTATATCCTGAGTATTCCGCGTGTGCAACTGTTTTGCACCCGTTGTATTTGAACGTAGAGCCTATCACACCCGATCATCACGTGGTGTCTCAGCACGAAGAACTTTCGCAACAGTGCATACTTAGGGAGAACACTTCTTGATAATTAGCGAGAGATCATCTTAAAATGCTATCGTCAATCAAAGCAAGATAAGATGCATAAAGGATAAACATCACATGCAATCAATATAAGTGATATGATATGGCCATCATCATCTTGTGCTTGTGATCTCCATCTTCGAAGCACCGTTATGATCACCATCGTCACCGGCGTGACACCTTGATCTCCATCGTAGCATCGTTGTCGTTACGCCATCTATTGCTTCTACGACTATTGCTAGCGCTTAGTGATAAAGTAAAGCAATTACAGGGCGTTTGCATTTCATACAATAAAGCGACAACCATATGGCTCCTACGAGTTGCCGATAACTTCGGTTACAAAACATGATCATCTCATACAAAAAATATAGCATCACGTCTTGACCATATCACATCACAACATGCCCTGCAAAAACAAGTTAGACGTCCTCTACTTTGTTGTTGCAAATTTTACGTGGCTGCTACGGGCTTAGCAAGAACCGTTCTTACCTACGCATCAAAAACCACAACGATAGTTCGTCAAGTTGGTGCTGTTTTAACCTGCGCAAGGACCGGGCGTAACCACACTCGATTCAGCTAAAGTGAGAGAGACAGACACCCGCCAGTCACCTTTAAGCACGAGTGCTCGTAACGGTGAAACCAGTCTCGCGTAAGCGTACGCGTAATGTGGTCCGGGCTGCTTCATCTCACAATACCGCCGAACCAAAGTATGACATGCTGGTAAGCAGTATGACTTGTATCGCCCACAACTCACTTGTGTTCTACTCGTGCATATAACATCAACGCATAAAACCTAGGCTCGGATACCACTATTGGGGAACGTAGTAATTTCAAAAAATTTCCTACGCACACGCAAGATCATGGTGATGATATAGCAACGAGAGGGGAGAGTGTTCGTCCACGTACCCTCGTAGACCGTAAGCGGAAGCGTTAGCACAACGCGGTTGATGTAGTCGTACGTCTTCACGATCTGACCGATCCAAGCACCGAACGTACGGGGCCTCCGAGTTCAGCACACGTTCAACTCGATGACGATCTCCGGCCCTGCGATCCAGCAAAGGCTCCGGAGATGAGTTCCGTCAGCACGACGGCGTGGTGACGATGATGATGTTCTACCGGCGCAGGGCTTCGCCTAAACTCCGCGATGATATGACCGAGGTGGAATATGGTGGAAGGGGGCACCGCACACGGCTAAGGAACGATCCGTAGATCAACTTGTGTGTTCTAGGGTGCCCCCTTTCCCCCGTATATAAAGGAGCCAAGGGGGAGGAGGCGGCCGGCCTAGAGGGCGCGCCAAGGGGGGGAGTCCTACTCCCACCGGGAGTAGGACTCCCTCTTTCCAAGTAGGAGTTGGAGAGGGGGGGAAAGAGGAGGAAGAGGGGAAGGAAAGGGGGGGGGGGGCGCCGCCCCCCTTCCCTTGTCCTATTCGGACTAGGAGGGGGAGGGGTGCGCGGCCCCCTCCTGGCTCCTTCCCTCTTCTCCCTCTTGGCCCATGTAGGCCCATTAACCCCCCGGGGGGTTCCGGTAACCTCCCGGTACTCCGGTAAAATGCCGATTTCACCCGGAACCATTCCGATGTCCAAACATAGGCTTCCAATATATCAATCTTTATGTCTCGACCATTCCGAGACTCCTCGTCATGTCCGTAATCACATCCGGGACTCCGAACAAACTTCGGTACATCAAAACTTATAAACTCATTATAAAACTGTCATCGAAACGTTAAGCGTGCGGACCCTACAGGTTCGAGAACTATGTAGACATGACCTAAAAGCATTCTCGGTCAATAACCAATAGCGGGACCTAGATGCCCATATTGGTTCCTACATATTCTACGAAGATCTTTATCGGTCAAACCGCATAATAACATACGTTGTTCCCTTTGTCATCGGTATGTTACTTGCCCGAGATTTGATCGTCGGTATCCAATACCTAGTTCAATCTCGTTACCGGCAAGTCTCTTTACTTCTTCTGTAATACATCATCTCATAACTAACTCATTAGTTATAATGCTTGCAAGGCTTAAGTGATGAGAATTACCGAGAGGGCCCAGAGATACCTCTCCGACAATCGAGTGACAAC
Source organism: Triticum dicoccoides (assembly GCF_002162155.2). NCBI lineage: Eukaryota > Viridiplantae > Streptophyta > Magnoliopsida > Poales > Poaceae > Triticum > Triticum dicoccoides. Next base: position 173,044,162 of record NC_041381.1, read on the forward strand.
CTAATCTCGAAATACGCCAACTCAACATGTACCTTTGGAGACACCTGTAGTACTCCTTTATAATCACCCAGTTACGTTGTGACGTTTGGTAGTACCCAAAGTGTTCCTCCGGTAAACGGGAGTTGCATTATTCTCATAGTTACATGAACATGTATAAGTCATGAAGAAAGCAATAGCAGAATACTAAACGATCAAGTGCTAAGCTAACGGGATGGGTCATGTCAATCACATCATTCTCCTAATGATGTGATCCCATTAATCAAATGACAACACATGTCTATGGTCAGGAAACATAACCATCTTTGATTAAGGAGCTAGTAAAGTAGAGGCATACTAGTGACTATATGTTTGTCTATGTATTCACACATGTATCATGTTTCCGGTTAATACAATTCTAGCATGAATAATAAACATTTATCATGATATGAGGAAATAAATAATAACTTTATTATTGCCTCTAGGGCATATTTCCTTCATTGGGGTCTACCAGAAAGAAGTAACGGAGGGGGAACAAAATAAATAACAGAGCAATCAAAGTATCACAAAGTGTAGCATGGCAATACACGGTGCTAGAGGTGACCTAATGCAATAGTAGGTGATACCCGCGAAGTGGGAAAACATCCGGGAAAGTATCCCCGGTGTTTCGCGTTTTCGGACAGATGAACCGGAGGGGGAAAGTTGTGTGTTTGCTATGCTAGGGATGTGTGGCGGACGAACGGGCTGCGTTTCTGAATTCGTCTCGTCATTCTGAGCAACCTTCATGTAGAAAGTATTTTCATCTGAGCTACGGTTTATTTTATATTAATTTTAAAAGATTTAAAATCATTTTAGGATTAATTTAGTTATTTTAATGCAACATTATCCAGAACAGTGTTTGCTGACGTCATCATGACATCAGCATGATGTCAGTAGTCAGCAGAGGTGTTGACTGGTCAAACTGACGTGTGGGTCCCGCGTGTCATTGACTGATAATTAACTAACAGTTAATTAGGTTAATTAGTGATTAGATTAATCTAATTATGGTTAATTTAGTTAATTAATTCTTTAATAAATATTTTATTTATTAATATTATTACTACCTATATTTTTATAAAACGTTCTGGTGCTGGGCCCCGTTTGTCATTGGCCAGGGGCCATAGCGGACACCGGGCGGTGCGGGCGCAGGGGCACGACCACGAGCGCCCGATAGGCAGACCGGGCGCTGGCCTCCTGCGAGACCAATGGCGCGGTCGGCGGCGCCCACGACGCCGGCCAGGGGAGGCGACGGAGGTGCGGGACTAAGGCGAGGGGAGTAGGACGCGGGGGTCGAAGCGCCGGAGTTGGCCGCGGGCGTGGCGGCGTCGCCAACGCAGGAGGGTGCAGGAGCGGGACGAGGCCAGTGGCCAGGGCGGCAGCGGTGGCCGGCCGGCGTGGGGGGAGACGGAGTGAGGGGCCAGTGAAGAGCGGGCCCGGACGGCAGAGGAGCAGCAGCAGGAGAGTCGGGGCGCACCAGCAGCAGGGGGACGTGGTGAGTGCGTGGGTGGCCGCGGGCGGCACAGCCGCGGTGAGCGCGAGGCGGAGCGGTACGGTCGTGAGCGCGTGCATACGGGGACAGGGGGGAGAAGAGGGCGGAGGCCGTGGCCTCACCGGGATTTGTAGGGACGGGGCAGCGGGGCTCGTGGAGGGGGACGGGGACGACGACGTCGATGTAGATGAGGCAGACCGACGAGGGAGCGCCGGCGATCGAGTCAGTGGCGCGGTCGATGCGTGGCGTGGTCGCGGCTTTCGGCGGCGTCGCGCGAGGGAGAGGAGGGGCGAGGAGTCAACGGGGGGGCGGGGGCGTGGTCGCCCCGATCCCGATCTGGATCTGGGGAGTGGGGGGAGAGCGAGTGGGGGAGGGAGTGCGTGGTGGGGGGTTAGGGTTCGGTGGGGAGTGGGGGGTTAAGGTGAGGAGTGGGGATGGGCCGGCCAGGTGGTTTGGCCCAATGGTCTGCTGGGCCAGAGCCCGGGTGGGTTTTCTTTCCTCTTTTTTTTTGTTTTCTCTTTTGTATTTTCTTTCTTTTCTTTCTTTTATTTTCTGTTTTATTTCAATTTAAATTATTTAGGCATTTTATAAAAATGTGTTTATTACACCATATTTACATATGCAATTTTTAGTACAAACCGAACATTTTTATTTTAATGTTTGAAAACTTTTATTATTTACCAAACTTTGAATTTGAATTTTGGACCGGTTTTGATCTAGCGCGAGATTAGCAATAGTAACCAGGGTGACGTGGGGACATTAACGTGGGATTACTGTAGCCTAATTATCCGGGCGTCACAATTCTCCTCCACTACAAGAAATCTCGTCCCGAGATTTAAGAGGGGAGTAAAGGGGAAAGTTCTGATTACGAAATTCTAACGAATCTTCTCGGTCTTGCTTGCTCTTCTCGAAGAGGTCGATCCATAACGTTGATGTTTCAATTCCTATGCATCAATGCATCATGATGAAGTTGTCGTCCTTCCTTCAGGATCTTCACCTTACTTACGAAAGGATAAGAAGGGAACTCCGGGAGAACGGACCCTTGCAAGGTTGACTATCTAGTAGATAACATCGGGGAAGGTGGCGGAAAGTAACTCTCGAATTGAACCCTTAGAAAATATCGAGAGCAAATTAAGAAGGTATCATGAGAAGTTTCTAGCGGGCAGGAATGTTCGATGCCTGTTACAGGGTGTGAAAGGGGTTCAAAGCAACGGGAATAAGTATTGTGTCTGATATCAGACTTGAAGGTGGCTCGTGAATTACATATGAGGCCACGAACGAGGAATAACTTTGACAATAAGGTGTACAGGAGAGTCAGGTTTTGATCCTGTTGAACTGTGGGTTATGGGCCCACCATGTGGGTTAAAGGTAGAAAGGGCGGTAATGGCTTGCACGATCATGTAAGCAAGACATGTCATAGGATAGCCTGTCAGTTATGTCGGCAACAACATCGGTACCAAGGGCGAGGGACGAAGAGAACCATTTTCCTGCTCGTTGAAACGAGGCGGACCAATAGGCAAAGTTCTCTTGCATCGGTGGTTACCAGAATGTTATCAACAATAGTAATAGGGTCTTACTGACAGAGTTGTACACCGAGATGTGTGCACAAGCAGGGAATTATTACTGCTTATATCATATAGATAACATTAAGGGTTTAAACAAACCTATGGAAAGGGGAAAGTGACTATCAGATTTAATCAGAACCATGGAAAGAAAAATGTGTTTAAACACATATTTCAGGGGTATATCCTTCCCAAGGACAAGCAGATCATGATATCCATGGCAGGATATGAAGTAGAAAACCCTTCAGGAAAAGGGGAGAGAAATTTCATGACATTACCCATACAACGGTGTTTGGATAATTGATCCAGAAACATTTAGCATTGTGCTACAAATGTTCTTATTGAAGATAGGAGTACCACATATATGCTTCGAGATAGCATTGACATGGTCTTCAAGCAAAGGTTGGACTTTGGATACACGAAGGATCCATCATGATAAACTTATTAAACAAGGCATTCAATTTCCTCATGGAAAAATGGTTAACCTTGTTAAAAAAAGGAAACTATAACAATAGGTTCTCCGGCCAGGTGCACTAGGCATGACATCACCTTAGCGGGTCATATAAAGAAATGTTATAACTCTTGGAAATATGTTCCAATCGTCACATCTGACCAAGGTTCAGATTCTATTGGCGTTAGGATACCTGAGACTCATGATTTCTAAGAAGGATGGGGTGCAACACAATTTGACGAGATGGCATTGCAAGATCCTCGGGAAATGAATTATGGAAGCAAGTACTGAATCATGAGTTCATCATTAAACCAAGGAGAAGAAGAGGATGTGGCTGATGGACTCAGCGACAATACATTGAGATTTCCAAAAGGTGGATCTCCACAATTATGTGAACAATGAGATAGCTTTTGTCAGTGCAAATGATATAATGAGGTATGCTCGAAGAAACATACACGATTAAACATTGGTTGACGGTGCACCTGAATACGGACTTAGGTAGCACAAACAATGTTAGAATGGCGATTCGATAACCAATAGTCTAAGAATGAAATGTTGACCATTAACTTCAAAGCAATAAGGTTGCTAGAAGTTGTTTTTTTTTAAATTACTAGTCCATCTGTCGGTATTCCTGTTAGGAACAACACGGGGACCAAGAAAAGAATGGTGATGGTGACGAGGAAAGTCGACGTAAGTTTAGCTCATCGTCGAAAATTATGCTTCGGGAGGAAGGACCAGGTAGCACAGTTAAAAAGTTGCACGATAATGATATAGCCGATCAGGCTAGGAATGACTTGAAGGATTATTAAATCATAAGCAACGAAAATTATTTAAGAGTTATTGAATCGGAGTGCGGAATCGATTCACTTATCGGTGTTTTGGGTTGACAAACAACCCAGCACCCCTGAAGTGATAACGATAGGGAAAGGTAGTACTTCATCAAAAATTCATAAGATGTAGAGCAATGGCATGATATCCTCGAGATACCAGGGGTAACACTCGAAGGTAGATCATAATAGAGGTCGGGCAGACACATTGATCTGTAGAAGAAAAATGTTTTTAACTTGTCCGAAAAATGGGATCAAAGAAGAACAATCATGGTCGGAACCACGGTTGCAAAGGATCAATTCACAGATACCATGTGATAGTTATCAAGGAAATAGTTATTATTACAAGAAGCTTCCATGATAGGATATACATCGTGTCCATGGGCATGAACACAACGTTCAAGGTCGACTCCCACTTCTTCAATGCATACCTTTCATTCACTTCTCGCGTTTGATGAAGTTGCAGTGTTGAAATTTTATCTGGCAAAATACCAAAAGAGTATGACTCATGAAAACTTTCGAGTTCACACATATTATGGAAGGCATAGGTTCGACCCATCGGGGGATCGTGGAAACATATACCACAAGCTTCAATAGTAAATATCACCAGCTCGAAAGCAGAGCATGGTTGGCCAAATCAAGGAATATGATTTACCAAAGGCATTATGTATCAGGGAAAGAACTTCCAAAGTGATTGAATATGAAGGACGTTGTCGGATAAAATCCAACAAGGTTCTGATGGTCCATAAAGGATCTGATGTGAGTATCGGCTCACAACCAGAGGAAGAATCAATGCAAAGACATTGGATTATAGAAACAACGGAGTAACTTAGAGCTCAATTGCAAAGGAATTATGATTTACAAAGCGAAGGATCAGAAGCAGACGCTCTGATCAAAGATGGATAAGTTCAATATACTTAGGGGCACAATCGACGACAATTTGATTGGCGAGAACTAGCTCACGTTTAAAATGACGTCTGAGCCGGAAGGATGAATTCTAGGATCTGATTGAGGATTGCGAGCATTCGCAACAAATTGAATCAACGGACTCAAAATGATAATGACAAGGGATGCCAATAAGATTACGGAACTTATGGGATTAAACATAATGCAAGCAAGCAAGAATGTCAAGAGCAATAGACTGCTTAGGATTTTTGAAAGATCGAATAGTATCTCGAAGACTTGTGTGAAACACATGAACAACTGGGAATGAGCAAATATCCAATGAGTGCTAGAAATTATCCATAGTGGTATTCATGTGGCAAAGAACAACAAGGCAGTAAGCTCAAAGGATTCTCGGAACAACAGAGAGAATTTCGGGGTATCTTGTAATAACAAGATCAACTGGGAAGCATCATATGAACGGTGAGTATACGTGATTATCCACAGGGGTTTATCGATGGAAGGGAATTGCAAAAGCGACGCCATAAAGTCTCAAGAGAACATCGGAGAGTATCTTCGGATTCTTCTGGTGCAGCAGACGATTATCTGTAATAAGGGGTTCTCCGGGAGAAAGTATTATCGAGAACCTACAGTCAGAGTTAGTAAAATCGTTTACCCTGAATAGAAGAGGTGTCAGAGTCCCAGAGTATAGGATGAGGAATAAAAGATCCTACTACCACCCAATGGCAACGTGTGCCCGTAAGACACATAGCCATGTTAGTAAAAGTTTTGCAATGTCTAGACTCGACTCCGGCCAAGGAGTTGGAAAGGGGATTCCTACAGACAGTCGGCTCTGATACCAACTTGTGACGCCCCCGATTTAATCGTACACTAATCATACACGCAAACGTGTACGATCAAGATCAGAGACTCACGGGAAGATATCACAACACAACTCTAAAAATAAAATAAGTCATACAAGAATCATAATACAAGGCAAGGGCCTCGAGGGCTCGAATACAAGTGCTCGATCATAGACGAGTCAGCGAAAGCAACAATATCTGAGTACAGACATAAGTTAAACAATTTTGCCTTAAGAAGGCTAGCACAAACTGGGATACAGATCGAAAGAGGCGCATGCCTCCTGCCTGGGATCCTCCTAAACTACTCCTGGTCGTCGTCAGCGTCCTGCATGTAGTAGTAGGCACCTCCGATGTAGTAGGAGTCGTCGTTGATGGTGGCGTCTGGCTCCTGGACTCCAGCATCTGGTTGCGACAACCAGAAAGAAAGGAAAGGGGGAAAGGGGGGAGAAAGCAACCGTGAGTACTCATCCAAAGTACTCGCAAGCAAGGAGCTACACTACATATGCATGGGTATATGTGTAAAGGGCCATATTAGTGGACTGAATTGCAGAATGCCAGAATAAGAGGGGGATAACTAATACTGTCAAAGACTACGCTTCTGGCAGCCTCCGTCTTGCAGCATGTAGAAGAGAGTAGACCGAAGTCCTCCAAGTAGCATCGCATAGCATAATCCTACCCGGCGATCCTCTCCTCGTCGCCATGTTAGAGAGCGATCACCGGGTTGTATCTGGCACTTGGAAGGGTGTGTTTTATTAAGTATCCGGTTCTAATTATCATAAGTTCAAGGTACAACTCCGGGTCGTCCTTTTACCGAGGGACACGGCTATTCGAATAGATAAACTTCCCTGCAGGGGTGCACCACATAACCCAACACGCTCGATCCCATTTGGCGGACACACTTTCCTGGGTCATGCCCGGCCTCGGAAGATCAACACGTCGCAGCCCCACCTAGGCACAACAGAGAGGTCAACACGCCGGTCTAACTCCTATGGCGGAGGGGTCTGGGCCCATCGCCCTTTGCACACCTGCATGTTGCGAACGCGGCCGGAAGAAGACCTAGCCTAGTGGCATTCCAGTCCAATCCGGCGCGCGCCACTCAATCGCGGACGTCACGAAGGCTTCGGCTGATACCACGACGCCGGGACACCCATAACTACTCCCGCGTAGATGGTTAGTGCGTATAGACCAAATGGCCAGACTCAGATCAAATACCAAGATCTCGTTAAGCGTGTTATTATGAAGCAACCGCGGACGCCGACCAGGGCCAGGCCCACCTCTCGCCTAGGTGGTCTCAACCTGCCCTGTCGCTCCGCCACAAAGATCCACACAGAGGGCCGTCGGGACAAAGGTCCTTTCAGCCCCCAATCCGTGCATCACTCGCGGGTACTCTTCGAGCGGACCCAACTTTAGTCACCATCTGTAGTATGTATATATGTATAGTATATACCCGTGATCACCTCCCGAGTGATCACGGCCCAATAGTATAGCAAGGCAGACTAACAAGAATGTAGGGCCAATGGTGGTAAACTAGCATCCTATACTAAGCATTTAGGATTGCGGGTAAGGTATCAATGACTGTAGCAACAATGACAGGCTATGCAACAGAATAGGAGTAACCGAACAGTAACATGCTATACTACTCTAATGCAAGCAGTATAGAAAAGAATAGGCGATATCTGGTGATCAAGGGGGGGCTTGCCTGGTTGCTCTGGCAAGGGGGGGGGGTCGTCAACACCGTAGTTGAACTGGGGGGTCGTCGGCAGCCTTGGGGTCTACCGGAAAGAAGTAACGGAGGGGGAACACAATAAACAACAGAGCAATCAAAGTATCACAAAGTGTAGCATGGCAATACGCGGTGCTAGAGGTGACCTAATGCAGTAGTAGGTGATACCCGCAAAGTGGGAAAACACCCGGGAAAGTATCCCCGGTGTTTTGCGTTTTCGGACAGACGAACCGGAGGAGGAAAGTTGCGTGTTTGCTATGATAGGGATGTGTGGCGGACAAGCGGGCTGCGTATCCGAATTCGTCTCGTCGTTCTGAGCAACCTTCATGTAGAAAGTATTTTCATCTGAGCTACGGTATATTTTATATTAATTTTAAAAGATTTAAAATCATTTTAGGATTAATTTAGTTATCTTAATACAACATTATCCAGAACAGTGTTTGCTGACGTCATCATGATGTCAGCATGACGTCAGCAGTCAGCAGAGGTGTTGACTAGTCATACTGACGTGTGGGTCCCGCGTGTCATTGACTGATAATTAACTAATAGTTAATTAGGTTAATTAGTGATTAGATTAACCTAATTATGATTAATTTAGTTAATTAATTCTTTAATTAATTATTTAATAAATATTTTATTTATTAATATTATTACTACCTATTTTTTTATAAAACGTTCTGGTGCTGGGCCCCGTTTGTCATTGGCCAGGGGCCATAGCGGGCACCGGGCGGTGCGGGCGCAGGGGCACGACCACGAGCGCCCGATAGGCAGCCCGGGCGCTGGCCTCCTGCGAGACCAATGGCGCGGTCGCCGGCGCCCACGACGCCGGCCAGGGGAGGCGACGGAGGTGCGGGACTAAGGCGAGGGGAGTAGGACGCGGGGGTCGAAGCACCGGAGTTGGCCACGGGCGTGGCGGCGTTGCCAACGCAGGGGGGGTGCAGGAGCGGGGCGAGGCCAGTGGCTAGGGCGGTAGCGGTGGCCGGCCGGCGTGGGGGGAGACGGAGTGAGGGGCCAGCGAAGAGCGGGCCCGGACGGCAGAGGAGCAACAACAGGAGAGTCGGGGCGCACCAGCAGCAGGGGGATGTGGTGAGTGCGTGGGTGGCCACGGGCGGCACAGCCACGGTGAGCGCGAGGCGGAGCGGTACGGTCGTGAGCGTGTGCGTACGGGGAAGGGGGGAGAAGAGGGCGGAGGCTGTGGCCTCACCGGGATTTGTAGGGACGGGGCAGCGGGGC